>NC_049204.1:66291943-66299443 GCF_013347855.1 Anguilla anguilla
CCTGTTTGTAAGGTGTTGGGCAGTCTTAATCTGAGACCTCCACAGTGAGGAGGAAGGAGTTTGGGTTAGGGTTAGGGTTAGACCTCCACAGTGAGGAGGAAGGAGTTAGGGTTAGGGTTAGGGGTGAAAATGTGCGTTTCAGGCATATTATAACCGATGGGGTCAGACTGATAAGGAACAGAGAGACCTTTGGACAGAACAATCTTCTGCAGATATGGTACCTCTTTTTCACTTCTCTCTCTTCTTTTCCTCTCTTTCTCTCACTCTTTCTCTTTCTCTCGCTCTATCTCTCTCTCTTTCTCCCGCTCAGATTGTGGAAGATGCGTCTCACCATGTCTACGCTGATCAGCCAGAAGAGTTCAACAGAATGGTGCAGAAAATATGTGACAGTGTGGACTAAGTGTGTGCGTGTGTGTGTGTGTGTGTGTGTGTGCGTGAGAGTGAGAGGGTGTGTGTGTGTGTGTGTGTGTGTGTGTGTGTGTGTGTGTTTGTCAGCCTGCGACGCACAGCTACTGTATCAGAGTAGACAGAGTTGGTTTAGAGATTTTTTTTCTGAAGTTACAGTAAAGCACCATATCACAGTCTCCCATAGGGGGCAGCACTGTCCACTGTTAGCAGAACGCAACGCAGTCAGAGCTTTCTGCTGAAAATGAAACGTCCTCGAGCCTGCAGGCAGACTTTTCTCACATTTTTAACACATTTATCAATAAAATACTGCTGAAATCCAACTAAGTGCAAGTTTGCTTTGTCCTTTTATCCTGGTGGGACAGAACTTTCATCCTGGAGCAAAGATCTAACAGTGCCGTGAGGCTTCTGTACCGGTTTTCAGGTTCAGTCCAGAAACAAACTGAAATTCCACTGAAAATCCTCCACATTGGATACCCTTAAACTCATCCTCATTGGATACCCTTAAACTCATCCTCATTGGATACCCTTAAACTCATCCTCATTGGATAACCGTAAACTCATCCTCATTGGATAACGTGGGAGAGTTTGAACCCATGTCTATGAAGTGATGGAACTGGAATGGACGTGACCCCATTCCTGTCTGGAAGTTGCTGCTGTTTCACTCGATCGCTGTGATGCTGTTCTGGGGAATGCCTTCTGCGCTTGTGGTAAAAAAAATCGCAGCAGTCCCTCTCTTTGTCACTAGAGGGCAGCGTAGAACACCTCCAGTCCATCGTGACCCCTTGTTGCCTTGCTGGCGGTTTTGGGGCTTGCTGTGGTTTTGAGGACACTGAGTTCAGAGACTTGTAACTGCATGTCTCTCACGTCAGCGGTACTCTTCTGCTTTCGCCACGGTTCATCTAGGTCAGGGCTGCCAAACCCTCTTCCTGGAGATCTACATTGCATTGCCTCACCTTAACGTGGCAGACGCTTTTATCCAAAGCGACGTACCTGTAGGTTTTCATTTCAACTCACATTTGGCACACCTGACTAATAATTAGCAGCTCACAGGATCTCTGGCTGTTCAATGAGGTGTGCTTTGCTAGAGTCGGAATTAAAACCTACAGGATGGTAGATCTCCAGGAACAGGGTTGGGCAGCTTACTTGTAGTTTTCTGTTTTTCAGTTTCGTTTTTTTTTTGCCTGCTCATATCAACACACTCTGCATATCAGGGCTGTAGGTTAATTCCACTTCGAATCAGTAAACTGAGGAAGTTCGTTGAAGTTTTCAGAAGTTGGAAAATCCTCCGTGCGGCATTTTAGTCGAACGAATTGGATTTCAGTGGGTTTCCTGAATCGGTGTGGAATTTTCCCCCGAACTCATGCGCATCATCGGACCAAAGAGGCAGCGTGCGATGTCTTCGCCAGCTTTGCAAAATTAAAGTCGCTACATTTCGGGGAGGTTTCCGATTGGAGGGCCGCTACGGGACAGCGGCGTGTGTCGGTTTTTGGGCGGCGCTGGGGTGCCCTGCTCAGCAGGCGATGCTATGTGACTGTGCCGTAGAAGGAGGGCGGGGAGTGACAGTTAAAAAGCGTTCACACGGACCTGCTTTTGTCACACCCGAATTCCTGTGCGGGCCTGCAGCTGACGCGAGGGGCGGGCGGGGCGCAAGCCCGCACCTCTGCGTTTCGCCACGACTCTCGGTTCACTGGAAGTCCCGGGCACAGACACCTGCCTGACCCCGCCCATCAACGCGCCACCTCATCCTGACTGCTGTCGCCATGACGGCAGACGGTGAGCCACCGGGCGGGCTGAGGCGTCACCACGGCGACATGTAGTTTAATGATCAGCACCGGCTGGGGCTGCACCTTTCTCTTTCTCAATACCGCCATTATCGCTCCAGCGTTGAAGAATGGCGGAAGAGGAATATGAAAGGGTTTGTGAGTGTGTGCGTGCCTGTGTGTGCGTGTGAGACTTGTGTGTGTGCGTGTGTATGTGGCGTGTGTGTTTTGGAGTTTGAAAAACAGACCCGGACTACAAGGCGAGCCAGTAATAGAATGATGAAATGTTTTCACACGTCTTTTACGATACAAATTTTAGTATTTTTAGTATTATTTAAGTATTTATCGATGTAGACGCACAAGGTAATGATCCCATGAATGTGACTGGCTGCCCATGCTGGAGAACCGCACTGTTAGCTCAGTGGGGGAGTCTGTGATTGGCTGCCCTGGGTCTTTAACTTGGTGAGGAGGCTGTGATTGGCCATTCCAGGTCTTCGGCTCAATTAGAAGGCTGTGATTGGCCGCCCTTTTGCTCAGTGGGGAGGCTGATTGGTTGGACAGTTGGAAGGTTACATTACCGCTGGCGCTATGAAACATCACTCAGGCTGGTTATGTCTGACAGACAGACAGACAGACAGTGGACACGGTACAGACAGCGAGGTTGGGAGTTTGTACTGATGGATAGAAGGGCAGTCACGTGAACTTGCTCATTGGACAGGGGTGCTGGACTCCTGTCCTGGGTGGAGACTGTACACCCCGGGGGCTTTCCGCATGCAGAATTGTGACATCACTCGTTCCGGAACTGTGACATCATTTAGTTTAGAATGATGGGGTCATTCAGCCCAGAGCAGTGACATCACCGCTCACCAAGAGAGTGTCACTGGCTAACGTTGTCATGGTTATGTATGGGGACAGTCAGAAAAACGGCAGTTGAACTTAATACTGATATTAATATTTCGCTTAGTATTCACAAACACATGGGAGGACTGCATTCAGGCAACCTGCAAGAAGTTTGGCGACTGGTTAGCGTGATGTTAGCGGTCGCATAGTGTGATATCCTGACTCCAGTGTTAGGGGCCACATTGTGTGAAAACTCTACTGTAGTTTTACTGAATGTATAGTCTGATACCTCCACTGTAATGTCAATGACCATATAGCACAATATCTCTATCAATTTTATGTACATTTAAAACACATCAGCATTTTCCACAAACACTTTTTGTGTGTTTAATTCATCTGTGCCTGTGCGTACAGCCATGTATACTGGTGAGTAAATACTAACAAGTATGCATGTCTGCAGCATGGAGAAAACTTTACCTTACTACGAACATTGCCCCCTTGCGTACGCGCACCTAGCATCCTTAAAAAGAGTCCCATCAACTATTGCTAAATATTTTTATAAACACTTAAAAAGACTTCTCAGAATGTCTATTCGGGCATGATAAAACACAAAATATTTGCTGATGAAAAACATTTCCAATAAAAGTTTTTTTTTTTACTGTAGGTCAGAGCTTTTTTCTTCTTCGGCTGATTTGCGTGAGGAGCTGATTTGCAGCAGAGCTTTATGGGAAGGAAAAGCATGGATGGCGCATGTCCCATCACTCACACTTGCAGTTTTTGTGTTTAAGTGGCTACCTGTGTTACTCAGGTCCACTGATTGGCCACGGGACGGGCCCCCTGTGTCCATGCTGTTCCCCCTCCCCTGCCGAATTCACGCCAGCGCACCCAGGGAATGTTCACGCACGCTGTCCCTCGCCTGCCTGAGTTTGGGAGCGGTGCCTCAGAAAAGCAGCAGGGGAAACGCTTGCGCCCTGCTGCATTCTGGGTAACAGGCACACCCGGAAACAGGGCTGACGTTCTCCTGGGGCGGTCCCGACACTGACGAGCCCAAACGGGACGTGACGTCCTCTCCAGGAAGAGCCCAGGAGGTTTCAGTTCACCGACGCGTCCCCTAAAATTCTGCCCGCCTCTTCTGCCAGAAGCTATCGGACAGCCGCACCAATGAACTCGCTTTAAAAGGCCAGTCGCGTATTTGTACCCCATCAGGAAGCATTTCTTCAAAATGTCGGCCAACAATGACCTGCCATGTACATTACAGGCATTTATCCAGAGGGACTTACACAGCATTTACACAGCATTTACACTGAATCCACTTACACAGCTGGATACACACTGAAGCAATGCAGGTTAAGTACCTTGCTCAAGGGTACAACAGCAGTGTCCTATCTGGGAATCGAACCTGTGACCTTTACAGGTGACAAGACCAGCTCCTTTTCCATTATACAACGCTGCCGCCCAATGTAGTCAGTAGAGACAACTTCTTATCAACCATAAGTTACAAAAATATAATAAAATGGTGGCAACATGATACATATATGTCACAGCAACAAAAGTCTAAAGAACAACAACAAAAATCATCATCACCATCTTCTGCGTCATCATTTTTTTCATGGTGACAGCAGAAGTAGACCTTATCGTCCCCGTGGGATTCACATATTGTACAGAATCACAGTGATGCCATTGGAGCTGGACTGGTGCTAGTGCTGTAAGTGGGGGCGCAGAGCAGGGGTCTGGGATCGGTTCAGCGCGGCCTGCAGCTACCGGTCCTGTGAGGTAACGCCTGCTTGAACTGATCCCAGACCAGCGAGTCGTAGTCCTTCACAGTGCAGACACGGGGGAATCGGGGGAGGTGGGGAGAGGACGGGTTGACAATCGCAGGGACGAGCGCTGGCTCTGACGGACGGACGGGCGGGCGGACGGGCGGCTCACTTCTCCCGGACGACGATGTCCGCCACGCCGTGCACCTGGGTGAGCTGGCGGCAGTCCAGCGAGGCCAGCAGCTTCCTCGGCCCCGGCAACGTCGGCACGAAGCGCTCGGTTACCGTCACCGTGGCGTGGCTTCCCACGTCACTGAAAGAGAGGGGGGCGGGGTTAGAACACTGCTGCATCATTACACTGCTCTGAGGGGGGCGCGGTTAGAACACTGCTGCATCATTACACTGCTCTGAGGGGGGCGCGGTTAGAACACTGCTGCATCATTACACTGCTCTGAGGGGGGGCGGGGTTAGAACACTGCTGCATCATTACACTGCTCTGAGGGGGGCGGGGTTAGAACACTGCTGCATCATTACACTGCTCTGAGGGGGGCGGGGTTAGAACACTGCTGCATCATTACACTGCTCTGAGGGGGGCGGGGTTAGAACACTGCTGCATCATTACACTGCTCTGAGGGGGGCGGGGCTAGAACACTGCTGAGAGAGCGGTTTAATACAGTCCATTCTGCCCCGGCTGATTGGACGCTAGAATACATTTTACCATAGAGAGTCAGAGAGAGAGAGAGAGAGAGTGTGAGAGAGCGAGAGAGAGAGAGAGAGAGAAAAACTCCTCACCCCACAGCAAGCTCCCTCACGCTCTGTAGGCCCAGCCCCTCCACCCGGAATAGCACCCTCTTTAGCACGCGTGGGAGGGGGTTGGTGAAGGAGATCTTGGCCGCCATCTCTTTCCCCACCACAGCGTCCCCTTCAGGCTGGGAGGAATAAACACAAATACAGCACGTCACTACAACACTCAGATCAGCTATTTCACACAGACAGCACGTCACTACAACACTCAGATCAGCTATTTCACACAGACAGCACATCACTACAACACTCAGATCAGCTATTTCTCCATCTCTGACTCACATCTCTGACTCAGTCACACATTAAAAAAACTCATTCTGACTATTTAAAATAAATTATATTCTCAACTACCCCAGAGCAATGTGTTCACTGTTAAACTCTAAGCAATGTGTTCAGTGATAAACTCTAAAAGGGTATCTTTTCCTCTGACCGAGAATGGCCAATGACCGAGTGGTTTGTAGAGGAACAGGGAGTTTGTTTCGCCACTGGGGAGCTAGGGTGGAGAAGCTCCGTGGCAGGGACACGAGAAGCTCCGTGGTAGGGACACGAGAAGCTCCGTGGTAGGGACATGAGAAGCTCCGTGGTAGGGACACGAGAAGCTCCGTGGCAGGGACACGAGAAGCTCCGTGGCAGGGCTCACCGTTATGCTGAGGTCCGGAGTACGCAGCCGGAAGTTGTACTGCGTGGCCAGAACCTGCTGGGTCTCCTTGACCCGACCGGAGAGCGTCAGCATCAGCGCCGCCTGGTCCACCAGCTCGTCCTGGTAGTGCTTGTACTCCAGAACCCAGTCCAAGGTCTTCACTGCAAGGCAAGGGTAGAGCCGGAATGGCGGTTAGCATAGGCTGAAAATAAAGAGGCCATCTGAGCCAAGATGGCTGCCTTTAACTTCACTGTGAGACACAGAAAAAAAAAGCTGCGATGGTTATCATATGGCTGCATTGGTTGGAGCCAATGATTACTGGCCGCAATGTCAATTAATAATTTTGGGGTTTCTGAACTGTCAGAATGCTCAGAATGAATCAGTTCATAGAGAACCTGGGCTCAATGGGAGGGTCAAGTTGATGACACACCACAGTCAGATTAGAACATTTGAGCTAGCTGGGCTTTAGCCACGATGGCCTCCTTTAGAGCCTCAGTTTCTCACCTTCATTGGGAAGCAGCTCGACGGGGGTTGTGTCGTTCTTCACGGTGGCCTTGTGCACTCCGGTGTAGTACATTACTGCCACCTGGCTGTGGAGGGTGGCACTGCGAGGCTCGGAGCTGCTGTTGCTGAGCACAATGGTCAGCTGGGCGTCGCCTCCCATGCGAGGCCCCTCCCCCTCCATGGTCACCTCGATGGACACGTCTTGCGCTGCAGCGGCGGTGTAGGTCCCTGGCTTCGATCCGTAGCCACAGGCGGTCTCCACGGCGATACGCTCTTCATCCGTGCCTGATGGAGAAAAATTGGAAAAGGAGGGAAGAGTGGAGGAGAGGAGAGGAGAGGAGAGGATGGAGTGGTCAGGCGTATGAAAGATGAAACTAAGAAGTTGGTGATGTCCCCTAACCCTCTGGGTGCTTGTAGAGGTGGGTGATGGCCCCTTACCCTCTGAGTGCTTGTAGAGGTGGGTATTGGCCCCTTACCCTCTGTGTGTTTGTAGAGGTGGGTGATGGCCCCTTACCCTCTGGGTGTTTGTAGAGGTGGGTGATGTCTTGTCTCATGTTCGACCCCACAGCCTTGGTGCTGATGCAGTGCCCCACTACCTTCTTCTCCATATGGATCTGGGTGAACGTTCCATCAGCTTTCCTCTGCCAGAAGATCTTATCACTGTTCACCTGAGGCAGAAAGAGAAGACCAGATGATAATACAGTTACACATCAGAAGAGTTAGTACAGTGTTACACTGGGGAAAAGTTAGTACAGAGTTACACATCAGTAGAGTTAGTACAGAGTTA
>NC_049204.1:66311943-66321943 GCF_013347855.1 Anguilla anguilla
ACCCAAATCGTAAACTGCTGACCTCTGGCCAAACGGCCTAGCATCTGAAAAAAACACATTTCTAAAGACCAAAAAAAATGCATCAGAATTTATCCTTTATGACCTCTCTCTCTCTCTCTCTCTCTCTCTCTCTCTTTTTCTCTGTCTCATGGCACATGGAGAGCACAAGGTTTCAGGGTTGGGTTATTTTAGCTGACCTCAGGGCTGAGTTATCGTCACTGATCTCATGGTTGGGTTATTCTCACTGATCTCATGGCTGGGTTATCTTCACTGATCTCATGGTTGGGTTATTCTCACTGATCTCATGGCTGGGTTATCTTCACTGATCTCAGGGCTGGGTTATTCTCACTGATCTCATGGCTGGGGTAATTCTCACACAAGCACACATGCATGCGTGCATGCAAACAAGGACACACACACACGCACAAAGAAACACACACACACACACACACACACACATGCTCATTTGTGCATATGCATATGCATGTAACCATAAGGTAAAAGGGTAAATATTAGGAAAAACGTCACTGCAGTGACAGAATAAAACATCTACAGATGAACCGAGGGGCAGATGGAGGCCCCTCGAGCCTCTGATCCGGCAGAACATTTTCCCAGCACAAAAACTTTCCCTCGGGCAAGACCTCTTTTTTATTGTTTTTATTTGAAAAAATGAATAAAGGGAGTTAACTGCAAAAGCAGCGGTTTCTCCGATGCCTTGAATAAAATAAAGGAAAAATTTGTGAAAAGGAAAGAAAAACAGGGAGAATGAATGCATGTGAGGGACCAAGTGTGTGCGTGAGTGTGTGTGTGTGTGTGTGAGAGAGAGAGAGAGAGAGAGAGAGAGAGGCATCTTAACAATGTGGTAGAACTGTTCCGGTTATGCATATCTATTCAAAAAAGATTTTTCCCGCACGTGAACAAGTGCTCGCTCTCTCTCCTTCACTGATACGCATGCTCTCTCATGCACACAGAACTGCTAACACTACTAAACACCCACATGCATCAATACAGATTTACCCTTCTGACTCAGTGATATCACAAGATTTTAACGCGCAAGCTTGGCTTGGGGAGGGAGCGCCCCGGTCGGTCCTGTTCGAAGCCAGGGACACAGATACCTTCAGCCAGTTGTTCCGGTCACTGTGGCAACAGGTGTAACCCCTGCTCCGCAAGTACGCTTAATTTGCTTAATTTGAAACGCCCCCAAAACAACAAATAATGTTACATCATGATCGTCGGTGACATTGATATGCGGAGCGGCTGACTAGTTTCCGCTGCACTTTTTAATCCGACTCACTAGCCTAAGATAAATAATGGGACAAAAGACCGAGGAAAGCGCCGCCCTGTGAACTGGTTCCGCTCCAGTTCATGCGTTAAATTCCAGAAACTGGAAACCACCGGCAGTTGTAGGTTCGTAATCAAAGTTTGTCACTCACATTATTAATAACAACAATTTTGAAAAACCATAAAAGAAAAGAATAAAACAAAAGATAAGCCTTACTTTGTTGATGTTTGTGAGGCAGGCGATGTTTTACGATAGGGAGCTGTCGAAAAGCTGCGTGGAAAAAAAAAAATCACAGTTTAAGTTATTGCGTCTCTTTAATACGTAAAACTGAGTGACAGCGTCCGCTTTATGCTCGTTTTTCCAGTTCGCTTGTCCCTCGCGGTGTCCTCGGAGGAATGTGTCTAAAGAGTATCCCCAGTCTCCAAAATGGGCAAACGGGCTTTTTAAATTCCCTAAAGGAGCGTGTCCCAAGAGGACATTAATAGGCACAACCCCCGCCCCCCTCCTCGTCCCTCCCTAGTTGCTCACCCCTGCACCCCTCCCTGTATTGTGGGCCGGGCGGGGCGTGGCACGCAGATTTATACGCCCACAGACCATATTAGACAGCGACTGTCTTACTGTACAGACATGAGTCACGGCGGACGGAGTCACTGTATTGCTGACAGTAGTTATCGGTGGGACTCCGATGCTAGCGCGAGGCAACCCGAAGGGTACCGGCGCGCGGCCCCGCGGATGGGGGGGACCGCGGAGCGAGTCACGCTCACGGAGTCACAAGTTAGGAGAGCTGCGCGGGGGAAAGATAACGTTCTTCCATTCTGCCAGAGAGGGAGAGAGAGACAGAGAGAGAATGTGTGTTAGGCAACTGTACGAAAATAAGTTAGGCAGCGGGATTTTATCGGCATGCAATGCATCGATAATAGTCATAGTTATATTAGTTATGTAAACGTACGCACAAAAATACACAGTCTCTGTCTTCAAAAGTCCATTTAAGGAACAAAATTCCCCACTCACATGCTGGAAGTCCCGGAACACTGCCAGAATGTTTCCAGAGCGATCCAACAAATTGTGCATTCCTCATGGAAGAGGTGCGCGCGCGCACGCACACACACACACACACACACATACCTTGCGCAACAAAAAGATATGCTCCCATATATTATGAATTTATTGCAAAATACATATGAGATCACATTCTCCATATATTGTAAAAATATGAACAATATATTGATCTTAATATATTGTAAAATGCATCTATTTAAAACATATATGGCTCCACATGGCATGTCGTTTTGTAATGCCAGGGAAGCTGGGTCACCAGTGGGAGAGGACACCTTGCAAAATATATAGGGTGTCCATCCATATATTCAATTGCATTATTTCATATATGTCAATATATATGTCAATATATGAGCAAATATGTTTGTTCCATAAGTCACACACACATACACACACGCACACGCACACGCACACATTTATTATTATTTCTCAGTGATGATATCTGGTGAGTTTGGGCACTCGTAGGGAACACTTTTCACTGGCTGAAACTAATACGCGATCACACATAATAACACACATTCATTCGCACGTGCATGCGCATGCATACCCAAACAGTCACATTCATTCACTCACGCTCACTCACTCACATGCACACTCCAGCATGTGGATGAGATTTTCGCCTCTGACGGTCTTTGCCGTACTTCATGGCCACAGCAGACGCTGCGGACCTGTCGGGCAGTCTGTTCTCACGCAACCGTGACCACCCGATCCTGAAAAGAGAAACATTGCACGTTACCCCCGCCCCCCACCGTCCCAGCACGAGAAGGGCTCCACCCACAGATTTATGGGACCCCCGCACTCATACCCCCACCCCGTAGAATCTACTGCACCGCCTCCTGGACACGCACACAGACCCCTCCACCTCCCTCTTGCTCACACACGACCACACGAGGCTGACCTTTTAACCGTTAAGGTGTACTGTGGAGCAAACGCACGGATGTCACTTCCTGCCTGTAAAAGAAAGGGTGACCGTGGGATCAACAGGAAGTGAGCAATGACCGGCAGGTGCTCCCAGGGACCGGCACATTCTGAGGAACAGTGACAGAAGTGTGAGAACAGAGATGAACTGCCAATCAAAACATCAGGGCATTACGCATTCCATATTTTCACTGAGGGAGACAACCTCTCCCTTTCTCACAGACACACACTCTCTCTCTGTCTTACTGACACACATGCACACACACTCAGTCTCTCTGTCTCACATACACACACTCACACCCTCTCTGTCTCACACAGACACACACATGCACACACTCACAAGCACACACACTCACACTCTCTCACACACAAGCACACGCACTCATACGCTCTGTTTCACTGACACACACACACACACACTCACTCTCGGTCTCACACAGACACACAAATGCACACACACACAAACTCTCTCTCTGTCTCTCTCTCTCACACACACACACACACACACACCACTATCACAACATTCCTGTAATTTTTGAGAAAACAGTCAGACCCAGTCGCTCCCTCAGGAGAAACGTCATGCGAACACACGTGATATCGATTTCTGCTATCCAGTAACGCATATAACGCAACGCATTAGCATGTTTTTAGAACCGCAACATCGGCGGGCCAATGGCGGACGAGGTCCCGGCAGCTCTGTCGTTGCAGTTTCCACTCCCAGGGAGGGGTTGGCCCTCATACCCGAGTTAACCTGGAGTTCACCTGAACGGCATCAGTAATTATCCAGCTGTGTGAACTATGTGTAAAAATGTGATTCACACACTGGAAATGCACAAGCAATCAAGGCCCAAGTATTCAGCAGCGAGGCTTATAACCATAACTTTTAACTGGTTTTTATCTGGGGCGACATAGCTCAGGGGATAAGACCGGTTGTCTGGCAGTCGGGAGGGTTGCCGGTTCAAACCCCGCCCTGGGCGTGTCGAAGTGTTCTTGAGCAAGACACCTAACCCCTAACTGCTCTGGCGAATGAGAGGCATCAATTGTAAAGCGCTTTGGATAAAAGCGCTATATAAATGCAGTCCATTTACCATATCTTTAAGGATAGATACTTTTTAAAAATGAATGCGCACTTTAAGCTAGCTGTAATAATAATAACAATAACAATAATACATTGTTATTATTATCATTTGCTTATATTCTTCAGCTCATGGAAGAAGAACAAAAAGAGACCAAAGCCCCCTGATCCATTCATGAACTGCACCCGGAGTGAACCCAGATTCATTCCAACCTGGCCTTCTGCTTATAGGAAGCGGGACGACTCTCGCTGGCTCCCTCTGCTGGACGGAGTCGGAGGTGCGGACCCACTCTGGACGGTACGCCACAGGCAGGAAAGACACACGGACACTCCGGAGGGGCAGTGATGCAGTGAGGCAGCTTTATTCACACAGGGTGTAGTTTTACAAGCCTTAATGTACAACCATTTCACCCAATCACAGGTCCCTCAGCTTTCTTCAAATTCACCCAATCACAATGCTCAGCGATCGCAACATTCTTTTATGGCCACGCCCTCTTTCGCCAGCCTCTTAATACAGCCCCTCCCTCACTGCTCCCACCCACAGACCCACCTATTTTAATTACCATCCCACTGTACTATACTGTACTGGTGTGTGTGTGTGTGTGTGTGTGTGTGTGTGCGTGCGTGTACATGTGTGTCTGTATGTGGTATGCGTGTGTGTGTGTGTATACGTGTGTGTCTGTATGTGGTGTGTGTGTGTGTGCGTTTGTGAGGGATGCACTTATGGTGATTTGTGCGTGTGTGCGCAGTGTGTGTGTGTGCGTGCGTGTGTCTGCATTTTTGTACACTTGAGTTGTTACATGTGTGCTTTTTTGTGTGTTTGTGATAATATTTTGTTTAATGGTGTGTGAGAACATAAGACCAAGACAAGGTGATGCAGCAAACTACAGCACACACACGCACATACACACACACGCGCACGCACACACGCACATGCACACACACACACACACACGCGCACCCGACAAGGCAGAGATTGCCCATACACACAGATGTAGGCTTGTGCCAGAGAGGGAGAACCTCAGAAGGGGACCCCAACATGTCCAACATGAATAAGTAACCAGGAGAAATTACAGACAGAACACACACATGCCCCAAAACCCACCAACCCCACCCCACCCACACCACCCCTCCCACAGCTGGAACTGCGGCGCGTGCCAACTGGCCCTGTTATAACAGGAGGTCGGTGACCGAGGGCAACAGTTGGGCCAGCTCTGATTGGAGGTTGGCAGTCTGGGTAACCGGGTTTCCACGGAGATCGAGCCGGGTCAGCTTGGGGCAGGTGGTCAGGGGCTTCAGGTCCGAGATCCGAGAGATTTCTGCTAGGAGTCAAAGAAGCTGGACGCAAGATGGCGGCGTCGGCTCTCTCCCGACTGCACACACTCTTCTGTAATAAAGTATGAATAATTAACCGATCCTAACGAGTATTAATAATTAGGAACCGCTGAAAGGTTCAGCTCATAAACGAGCCCGCTTCAGAGAAACAGCCACATGAAGAAGAGCTGGTATCACAGTACTACAGCTACAACAGCTCTGGCATTCTTAGCACCAGTTTAAACGAGGCATTAGCATTAACACCAGTTTAAACACAGCATTAGCATTAACACCAGTTTAAACACAGCATTAGCATTAACACCAGTTTAAACACAGCATTAGCATTAACACCAGTTTAAACACAGCATTAGCATTAACACCAGTTTAAACACAGCATTAGCATTAACACCAGTTTAAACACAGCATTAGCATTAACACCAGTTTAAACACAACATTAGCATTTACACCAGTTTAAACACAGCATTAGCATTTACACCAGTTTAAACACAGCATTAGCATTAGCATTTACACCAGTTTAAACACAGCATTAGCATTAGCATTAACACCAGTTTAAACACAGCATTAGCATTAACACCAGTTTAAACACAGCATTAGCATTAGCATTAACACCAGTTTAAACACAGCATTAGCATTAACACCAGTTTAAACACAGCATTAGCATTAGCATTAACACCAGTTTAAACACAGCATTAGCATTAACACCAGTTTAAACACAGCATTAGCATTAGCATTAACACCAGTTTAAACACAGCATTAGCATTAACACCAGTTTAAACACAGCATTAGCATTAGCATTAACACGCCAAAGAAAGGATACGGTTGTTCTTCAGTGAGACCTCCTCCAGGCGGGGGAGATGGTACAGTCCGTAAAGACTCTCAATGACGTTGTCATCCGCCTCCAGCACCTGCAAGAGAGGATCGGAACCCACTGGGATCAGAACGGACTGGGAACAGAACCCACTGGGATCAGAACCCACTGGGATCAGAACGGACTGGGATCAGAATGGACTGGGATCAGAATGGACTGGGATCAGAACAGACTGGGAACAGAACCCACTGGGATCAGAACGGACTGGGATCAGAACGGACTGGGATCAGAACCCACTGGGATCAGAACGGACTGGGATCCGAACCCACTGGGATCAGAACGGACTGGGAACAGAACCCACTGGGATCAGAACGGACTGGGAACAGAACGGACTGGGAACAGAACGGACTGGGATCAGAACCCACTGGGATCAGAACGGACTGGGATCAGAACCCACTGGGATCAGAACGGACTGGGAACAGAACGGACTGGGAACAGAACGGACTGGGATCAGAACCCACTGGGATCAGAAAGGACTGGGATCCGAACCCACTGGGATCAGAAAGGACTGGGATCAGAAACCACTGGGATCAGAACGGACTGGGAACAGAACCCACTGGGATCAGAACGGACTGGGATCAGAACGGACAGGGATCAGAATGGACTGGGATCCGAACCCACTGGGATCAGAATGGACTGGGATCAGAACAGACAGGGATCAGAACCCACTGGGACTGGAATCGACCGGGCTGTTGACTGTGAGTGTGAACAGAGATCGTTGGTACTCCACTCTGTTTTCTTTTAGGACACCTTCTTGTTAATTTACTGCAATGTTCACAAAAATGGACGCACTGCACTTTCGCTCTCTGTTTACTCCTGAACTGCTGCACAGCTGACTCACTAAAGTGTTCTGATTGGCTGGCTGATTGTGAATTCTCCCGTTAACAGCCAGAACCTTCGATGATAAGAAAGGACAGAGGTCAGGAAGAACACAGTCTGTCTCTCTCTCTCTCGCTGTCTCTCTCTGTCTCAGTCGGTCTCTCTCTCTCGCTCTCTCTATCTACCTCTCTCTCACTGCCATGATTTACCTCGAGACACTGCAGCATGGCAAACTGAGGGGGCAGGGTCTGCAGCTGATTGGAGGAGATGTTTATATGAGTGACCAATAGCAGCTGGTCCAGGTGGCAGAGGGTTGTCAGTTTCTGTGAAGGAGGGGAAAATGACAGCATGCTATCACCAATAGTACAGGTCACATAAACATACATACACACACACACACACACTCACTCTCACACACACACACACACACACACACACACTCACTCTCACACACACACACACTCACTCTCACACACACACACACACACTTTAAATCTTTATTTAGGTCCACATTTATAAAATACATCATAAGGGCCCAAATATATTTCAGTTGCTGTCTGATGTCCTTCACTTGAGTAGCAGAAAGCCAAGTTTCCAGAAGATCTTTTTTCAACTGACTACATTAACGATGGCACTAACGACGGGTGCGTGATAGTGTGGAGTTATATGTTTAGATTAGAAGTTTAGACACACACACACTAAGGCAGTACCTTTCCAGACAAACTGAAGACTCTGACTTCAGCGTACTCCATCTTGAGAATGGTGTTCTCTATCATAAACTTACTGCACAGGTCACTGTAGTAAGAAGAACGCATGGAGTCCACATCCTGAACGAGAGAGACAGAAACATCAACACATACACATGTGTGTCTGTATCTAGACCGTGGTAATTGTGGGTGTGAGTTATGAGCGTAACCGTGGTGACTGCGGGTGTGAGTGTGTGTAACCATGGTAACGGTGGGTGTGAGTGTGTACCTTTAGGGTCTCAAAGTGAGCCAGGGTTTCTCTCTCATAGCCCAGGGGATCCAGCGCCCTCATCAGGAGGACTATGGTCAGTACACACCCTGCAAGAGAAAGACCAGCATGACCCAGCACTAAGATCAGTGACGATAACCCAGCCCTGAGATCAGACACACGCGCACACACACACACAGACACACACACACACACAGACACACACACACACAGTAAAACTCACACTTGTTCTGAGGCTCCAGCTCTAGCAGTTGTGTGCAGGACTGCAGCTCTGACTGGAGCACTGAAGTCTTCTCTACAGAGAGATCACTCCTGAGAGAAAGAAATAGAGAAAGAGAGAGAAAGAGGGGGAGAGAGAGAGACAGAGAGAGAGTTTGAATTGGAATTTCAGAGAGAGAATACATGACAAGAATGAAATATTGAATTTCAACAGGGGTAGGAGGAGGAGAGCTGAACTGAAATGAACAGAAATGAACTGAATTAAATTCAGGTGAACTCAACTGGACCAAACTGAACTGATCGGACATGAACTGGATTGAACTGAACGGAGAACGAGGCAGAAAACCAGAGAGGAAGCGGAGGGCCGGTCCGTAACCCTTGGAGCATAGCTGGGAGGAGCTAAAGGTCAGGTAAACCCCGCCTCCTGCTGACAGAGTCCCATCGGGTCGGACTCTCGGCGAGACATGACTGACTGGGTACCCGGGCACAAACGGGCATTTTTAGAAATATTTTAATTTGCTGAAACAGCTTCCAGTTCCACTGCTTTACCTTCATTCTTTTGCGTTTAAGACGTTAAATCAGTAAAAGAAAGGAGAAGAGACTCACACGCACACGCACACACACACACACACACACACACACACACACATGTATACACACATACGTGCACACACACACACACACACACACGCACACGCACACAAGGTCTTTACCTAAAAAGCTCTTGGTCAGTGGCTGAATCTCGGCACCAGCTTTCTGATCGACCTGCAGAACAGAGACACACCGTAAGCAGCAGATGGCGCTCTGGAGCACAATGGAATGTATACTGCAATTAACCAATGAGTATGGACTCTCTCTCTCTCTTTCACAAACACACACACACACACTCCCTGAGGTACACAAATTTAAACACAAACACCCCGTTTTCACATAATGTAAATCTAAAATGATTTTTGGGGACTATATATCTGTGTACAGGTGTGGTTACCTTTGTAGAGGTATGGAGCAAGTCACCAGTGTAGAGATTTTATCTGTTACCTGTGTAAGGTGCGCACTCCCTGTGTATGTGTCTCTGGGTCCAGTGTACCTGTGCACAGGTGTGGATTACCTGTGTAAGGTGCGCAGTCCCTGTGTATGTGCCTCTGGGTCCAGTGTACTTGTGCACAGGTGTGGATTACCTGTGTAAAGTGCGCAGTCCCTGTGTATGTGCCTCTGGGTCCAGTGTACCTGTGCACAGGTGAGGCTTACCTGTGTAAAGTGCGCAGTCCCTGTGTATGTGCCTCTGGGTCCAGTGCACGGTCAGGTTGTGTTCGTTACTGGAGTCACTGATGGTCCCAGGTGGCAGTTCGCAGATCTAGCGAGGCCAGAGAGTTAAAGACCACAAACCCGCCCTGTTTCAGCTCAGACACAGCTTCAGCTCAGACACAGCTTCAGCTCAGCCACAGCTTCAGCT
>NC_049204.1:66326943-66431943 GCF_013347855.1 Anguilla anguilla
CAATGCTGTCTGCGGTAAGAGAAATGACCAGACCTGTTTATTTTTTTTTAACAGGTGTAGTCAGGTCCCCACCCATGCGAGCTCAGGCTAAGCCAACGCAGATGACAAAAACATAGCAATCAATATGAAATTGGACTACAAGTCTATATCGACATGCATAGCGTTACACATACGTGCGCAGAACCTACCAAAAAGTGTTTTACGGGTTCCACAGGGGTGGCAGTCCGGCTGTTGTCATGAAATAAATTCCTCCAGAGTAGTCCACAGTAATGCAGCTTCTCTGGCACTTCCGCCAGAAGTTACGTATATACACATGCTCTTTTTTTCCGTCCCTTAGTAATGATGTCATCATTTGCGGCCCGAAAAAGAAAAAACCAACCGTGGTTGCTAGGTAGCGTGTCCCGGGGTGGTAATTCATGAAAGGGCCGCTGGTCTTCACGTCTTAGCTCAAAATAAGGTAGGGCTGTACAGCGAATGAGGGGAAAGAACAGTGTCTGTTTAAATACGTAAATCTGGCAGTGCTCAGCGTTAATTTTTGTGGCGAATTTTCAAGCATTCGGCGAGTTACCGTGTTTACCAAGTGGACCTGTCATGACATAACTGGCTGCTTTGTAGTTCAGCTAACTATAGCTACACGTGAAGATCATGTAAAGGTGTACATTGTAATTATGTAATAACACAACAGTGAACTGTACGTCTAGTTGAATCGGCGCTCTAAGTGTGCATCCGTTTTCCATTCTTCATTCTACACGGTGATGTAGTTTGCAGAGACTTGTTTTAAAAGACTGCGTAGGTTTAATACTGCGCACGAAAGTATGTGATATATAAAACTGTTCTTTTTCAACCCTGTGCAAATATTCTTATCATAAAACATCTCACTGGAAATTGAGTGCACGTGCATAAGCATCGTATTAACTCTGGTTAACCCCCCACAATTAACCATACATGTTTAATGAAACGGCCTTTATGAATGCGCCTTGCATATAAATTGGACAGTCCTGTAACAGTTTTTTTTTTGCAAGAAGATGGCACTGTTGCGACACAAGTGCAAAAAGAAGAATTTCACAGAGCGCGAAATTGAAGTTCTTTTGGGCGAGGTGGAGAGGAGACGTAGCATACTGTTTAACGGCGTCAGCATGGGCGTCAGCAACAAGAGGAAGCGCCTGGAGTGGCACAGGGTCTGCGCCGCCGTGAACGCGTCCAGCGCCGTGAACCGCTCCGCGGGGGAAGTTAAGAAGAAGTGGTTCGACATCAAAGTGCAGGCCAAAAAGCGCATATCGGCGCACAGGGAAAGCGTGGGTGTGGGCGGGTGGTGCGTGGGAGCTCCGCCGCTCTCCCCGCTGGATGAGCGGTTGGCGTCGATCATTGGGGACATCCACATGAGCGCAATGCTACCGCCACTGGATGAGTTCACTGAAATGGCCGAATCCACTGCAGTGAAAACAGGTAAAAAGTCCGTTTTTTTCCCCAAATAGATTTTATTTGTTTCGCGCTTTTTACAGTCAGTTGTCACGAAGACACTTTTTGCAGAGCAACAGAAAAAGAGCAAAAACCAGTCCTGAACTCCCAAGTAGCAAGAACATGAGATAAATAAATAAAAAAACTCCCCAGTGCAGAGAAAAACCCTCAAAAGGTGGCAAGAAAAAACTCCCGATGGGAAGAAATCTCAGGAGGAACCCAGCTATAGAGGGGGAGTCCATCCTCCACTGGCCAGCCTGGTATATTTCATTTTATTTGGTAACGATGCACCACGACTGTAGAAAAATATGTGCACTCATGTAATGTATTAATTAAACGACCGTCTTTGAAAGAATGTGCCTGACCACACACACTGCAGGTCCAACACGGTGCACAATTTTCTGTGCTCTGCAGAGTCGGAGGATCAGAAAATGGGTGTGCCGGGGGCCGAGGAGGTGCCGGAGAGAAGTGAGGAGGCGCAGGAGGGAAGCGAGGAGGTGCAGCAGGAGGAAGACAGCGCGCCCGGGCCCAGCAGCGTCTCCGGTGCGGGGCGTGGTCACGCAAGCGGGGACGACGCCGCCGTCCGGACGCAACGGGACCTCATCAGATCCATCGACAACGTGACCTCTGAACTGAAACATATCGGAAACGTCCTATGCCAGATATGCTCCACATTAAAAGAGCTAGT
Organism: Anguilla anguilla; assembly: GCF_013347855.1. NCBI lineage: Eukaryota > Metazoa > Chordata > Actinopteri > Anguilliformes > Anguillidae > Anguilla > Anguilla anguilla. The sequence goes on from NC_049204.1 coordinate 66,329,090, forward strand.
TAAAACATACACTGTTGTTTTTTAAAATTTATTTATTTAACCGTTATTTAACCATTATAAAACCCAACTGAGATCAAAATTTCTTTTTCCAAGGGGGACCTGACATAAAACACAAAGTTACACAAAAAAAAAAGAAGAAAAAACAGTTGACAGACCAGTTACAGACATCAAATGGGGAATGAGACAGTAGTGTAACAGCATGTGTGCCTAATGCCACTAGTGGGGCGAAATGTGGATGATTCTAGGGGCCCACAGCAGCTTTTGGGGTGGGGGGCCCACAGCTGGAAAAAAATATATTTATTTTATTGACAAAGAGGGGCCCAGAGCAATATTCTTTCAGGGGCCTGAGAATTCCCAGCCACGCCCCTGCTTAGCGCAACGTCAGTGCAGTCAGTGGTGCCGATGGCGTTTGGGAAACCGGACGCTGCTTGCGCTTCGATGTCGGCCTGTCCCCCCCGCAGTGTAATGCTGGCTATCGGCGTGTCGTATTAATCATACCATCCAGCCTGGCTGGCATGGCGAAGCTGGGGAACGGCGGCGTCGTCCTCTCTGCCCCACAGTGCCGGAAAGCCCACAGTGGTCGGTGCCTGTAATGGGACCGGTTTGGGCTGGTTTGGACCGGTTTGGGCTGGTTTGGACCGGTTTGGTCCGGTTTGGACCAGTTTGGTCTGGTTTGGCCAGGTTGGCCTGGTTTGGCCAGGCTGGTCCGGTTTGGACCAGTTTGGTCCGGTTATTTCCTGGAGAATGGCTCTTGGGAACGGAAATCAGCTCATAAGCCTGTAGTCATCACGGGCCTGGAAATTCCTGTGGTCCCTGAACACCCGCTCCCTCCTAAGTGGACTCACAGATACAGCATTTGCCCCCTTCTTCATTTCCTCCATTATCGCATATTTGTCAAACTGAGTGGTTTCATATCAAAATGTCATAATCAGACAACGGCAAGTAAACACGACACACGTTTTTCAAAATAATTTCCTTTACTTAAAAAAGCTATCGAACTCCCATATCACCCATGTGAAAAAGTAATTGCCCCCTTAAACTTGCTTTAGCGGCAATAACTGCAACCAAGTGCTGCCATTAATTTGATATCAGTCTCAGATTCATGTGGAGGAATTTTAGCCCACTCTTCTCTGCTTTAATTCAGGCAATTTGGTAGGTTTTTGAGAATGAACTTCTCGTTTCAGGTCCTGTCACATCATCTCAATAGGGTACAAGTCAGGACTTTGACTAGCCTCCAAGACTTTTGTTTCTTTTCAGCCGTTCAGATGTGGACTTGCTTTTGTGTTTTGGATCATTGTCTTGCTGAATAACCCAATTATGCTTCAGCTTCAGCTCACATTCTCCTTAAGAATTTTCTGGTAGAGAGCATAATTCATGGTTCATTCAATAATGGTAAGCTGTCCTGGTTCCAAGGCAGCAAAGCATCCCTACCCCATCACACTACCACCACCATGTTTGACTGTTGATGCAATGTACTTACTGTGAAAAGATGTGTTTGCTTTATGCCATCCATCATGGGACCCGTGATATTCAAAAAGTTCCCCCTTGGACTCGTCTGTCCATAGAACATTATCCCAAAAGGCTTGGGGATCATCCAGGTGCTTTTTGCAAATGTGAGGTGAGATTTTGATATTTTTCTTGGTTAGCAGTGGTTTCTGCCTTGCTATTCTCCCATGAATTCCATTTTTGCCCAGTCTCTTTCTGATTGTGGACTCGTAAACACTGACTTTAACTGAGGCTAGAGCTGAAATTGTGGCACACTCCTGGGAAGATTCACAACTGTTCCAAGTGTTTTCCATTTGGAGATACTGGCTCTTACTGTGGTTCAGTGGAGAACATGCACTGCAGGTAGAACATGCAAACTCCACACAGAATGGCCATTCTGGAGGTTAACTCTGTTGTCTTGTCCAGCGGTTGTGGTTATTAATAGTGAAACATGTCAGCGCAATGACACACTATTTGTGTGTGATCTGATACACGAGATATCTGTGGATAGGATGGATTCAATAGCTAAACATCTTAGTGTATCAACACCTATTTTCATTAGGGATTATGCATTTAAAAGAAGTGTCATCACCGGCTTAAGCTGATATATATGGCGCAGATCGGTAATAACGTTGTGTCAGTTAAATGAATGGGGATGATGTACACGTTTCAGGTTCACCAAAAACGACAGTTTGATCCATGGTGGTCTTGTGACTTTGAACGGCTGCTGCTGGAAAGCAGAGCTCTTTACTGCAGACAACTTTTCCATCACTGTTGGCATCGGCAGGCAGTTGCTGCACAGACACCATCTCTTATGCCCTACTCTCCTCTCCCTCTCCTCTGGCCCCCGATCCTCGTTGTTTTGATTTATTTGATGAGGGCTGTCCTCGGTGCTTTCCTGCTGAGTAACGTCCCGCTCTGGCTCGAATTGAAAAGGCTGGACAGAAGACATTTTCAGTGCCGCTCAATGAACAACAACAATGGAATGGAGACTCGAGCAACTGTTTAATGTCACTACCCAGAGTGCACTGCCATGGTCATGTGGTTTTCATGACGTATTTATATAATTGAAGGCATTCACACCATATTAAGGCCTACAAGTCTTAACAGGTGGGGTTCCCTTAAAGAATCTGTGCTTTCTGCTCAGCCTGGCCTCAGTCCAACACCACACCTCCTGCAGCTGTGGGCTGAACCAGGAAGTCATTCCCACTCTCTCTGTCACGCAGTTTCAGGGAAACTGAACTTAAGGCTGTCTCTGTCCGTGTGAGCTGTGAAATGGCTGAAGGTGGAGGTTTATTCGATCAGGACCAGTTCAGCTGCCCGATCTGTCTGGATCTACTGAAGGATCCGGTGGCTATTCCCTGTGGACACAGTTTCTGTATGGGCTGTATTAAGCGCTACTGGGATCAGGATGATCATACTGGTGTTTACAGCTGTCCCCAGTGCAGACAGACCTTTGCCCCAAGGCCTGTTCTGGGCAGAAACACCATGCTGGCTGGAGTGGTGGAGAAACTGAAGAAGACAGGACTCCAAGCTGCTCCTCCTGCTCACTGTTTCGCTGGACCTGGAGATGTAGCGTGTGATTTCTGCACTGGGAAAAAGCACAAAGCTGTCAAGTCCTGTCTGGTGTGTCTGGCCTCTTACTGTGAAACTCACCTCCAGCCTCACTATGAATCTCCGGCCTTTAAGAAGCACAAACTGGTCAAAGCCACCGGAAACCTGCAGGAGAAGATCTGCTCTCATCATGACAAACTGCTGGAGATTTACTGTCGTACTGATCAGCAGGGTATCTGTTATCTGTGTACATTGGATGAACACAGAGGCCATGATACAGTCTCAGCTGCGGCAGAAAGGACTGAGAAAGAGGTAAGGACTGAAGTTCTTAACTGGCAGTTTTCACTGAGCTCAATTTATAACACAAAACCCAAAAGTACTGATAATAACTGCAGCGAAAGAGAAAAGGATAAATGGGCTGAATCTCTGTGTGAAAAGCTTGCCATGCACCCAGACCTGCATGCACTTATGACAGCGCATGTTTCCTTGCATGTGCATCACACTGCACTCCAACGTGCACTGCAACTGGCTTATTCATTCATTTTTTAAAATTTCCTCTTTGTTTCTTTAGAAGATTGCGATTCCGTGGGTGTTTTCATTGAGTGGGTGATCAGAATCGGTGACCCCCCCCCAGTTCCTTGCATTCCTTAGGGCTTGCTGGAGTGTTGACATCAGTGTTTTTAAAACTAGATATCTTGTGTTTCTTTACAGAAGCAGCTGGGGGCAACACAGAGTAACTTCCAGCAGAGAATCCAGGAGAGAGAGAAGAAGCTGCAGGATCTGAGACAGGCTATGCAGTCACTCGAGGTGGGTACTGACCAGAGGAGACGACAACAGCTGGCTGCTGGAAGAGTCATTTCAGGGCTCAGTCAGGGCTCTCCTCCAGTCAGCCAGCGAGGAGCTCAGTGTTGGGCCACTTTCCAGCCCTGTGGGGCTCAATCCCACTGAGCCACACTGTGGTGAACAGTCTGGGGTCCCAGTAAGAGCTGAGTGAAAGGCCTAGTTAAAATGTACAGCCCTCCTCTCTCTGTGTCTCCTAACAGCGCTCTGCACAGGCAGCAGTGGAGGACAGCGAGAGGATCTTTACTGAGCTGATCCGCTCCATTGAGAGAAGGCGCTCTGAGGTGAGAGAGTTGATCAGAGATCAGAAGGCTGAAGTGAGTCGGGCTGAAGGACTCCTGGAGCGACTGGAGCAGGAGATTGCTGAGCTGAGGAGGAGAGATGCTGAGCTGGAGCAGCTTTCGCACACAGAGGATCACATCCATTTCCTCCAGGTAACATCACTGGCTCTCTGACGGTCTGTACTGTGAACATTGTACAAGACATATTTTTTCTTAATTTGGCCCTGTACTCTGCAATTGCATATTGAGTGTGCATATTCCCACTTTTATCAATGGGTATTTTTTGGTTTCCATTTGTTACCCCATTTCAGGGTAAGAATAACTTTGTCAGACATGTTCCTCATTTACAAAGATCTGCTCCTGGCATCTGCACAGGAGTCTGTATTGAGACTGTTCTCTGTCTGTCTGTCTGTCTGTCTGTCTGTAGACCTGTCAATCTCTCTGTGTTCCTCCTGGACCTGAAGACTTACCCAGCATCACTGTCAGTCCACACATCTCTTTTGAGGCTGTGAGGAAATCTGTCTCTGGACTGAAAGAGCAACTGGAGGACATTTTCAAGATGGAGTTCGTCAAATTTTCTGGAAGAGATTGGTGGACAAACCCAGCCCCAGAAATTGTGCTTACTAACTGCAAACAACACACTGGTGAGGCGCTTTTCCTAAGATTCACTTTTACATCATGAAATGCACTTTCACAGGTTATATATTAATAACAGAACTGAGTGACGTTTCAGTCTGTCTCACAGGTTGTATTCCGGATTGGTTTTTAAAGTACTCACAAACTCTAAATGACCCAAAATGTGGATTTTTATGTGTGAATTGTACCTGTGTGAAACCTCCAAAGTGTCCAGTATGTTAGGCTGCAGTACTTGCTGGCTCAGCATAACCTTAAGCGTTCACATTCAGAGCTTTGTGTAACCTTCAAAGAACCAAATATGTTTCATCCCTGATGCAAGATACTGTGGGAAGATGCCAGCGGAAGACGTTCTAAAACTCAGTCATTTTACGATAAAACATTACCATCTTGTCTCATCTCATCGCATCTTTGCTCAGTTTTGGGATAATAACTGACACTGGTACTGATACTGCATTCTGGATAACATCAGTTTTCATTTGCCTGAATATTATTTGTGAAATTTCCCTGGGAAATTGTGAAATAAAGTAATGTTTCAGAGTTAAACTTTCTCCACAGTGGAAGAAGCCCATATCGTAGAGTCCAGGACCAGAGAGAACTTCTTAGAATGTGAGTCTGTAATTAAACTTAAATTTAAAGAATGAAGCAATGTGAGAATGTGAGGTAACATGAATAAAGAGATGATTTGTATTATTTTCTGTTTTCATAAGTGACTTGCTTTAGAGATCTCATACATCTTCTCCTCCATCAGATCCCTGTTAATTCAGCTGCAATCATCCTGGTATTAAACGTATGGATCATATATAATAAATATATGTCCTGCAGTAGGACTGTGTGAAGAAAGTTACAAGACCGATATGCATTTATATAAAAACAATTAAGATCATATTAGTAAAAGTTGAAAATTCAATGCATGGGAAAAATTATTAACTAAAATAAGATGTAATCAAATTTTAGTCAAGAAAATATTGACTTCAAATATGTACAATATGTAAGACATAAAACATGTATGAACTGTAACATCTTTATCCTCAGATTCCTGTCATCTTACACTTGACCCCAACACAGTGAATCAACACCTCCGTCTGTCTGAGGGGAACAGAGAGGTGACCCGTGTGGAAGAGATCCAGTCATATCCTGGTCATCAAGAGAGATTTGAGGACTTGTTCCAAGTGCTGTGCAGAGAGGGTCTGTCTGGACGCTGTTACTGGGAGGCTGAGTGGAGTGGGGATCATTGGGTTTCTATAGCAGTCTCATATAAAGAGATCAGCAGGAAAGGGCGGGATGTTGACTGTGCCCTGGGAGGTAATGAGAAGTCCTGGAGTTTGAACAGCTGTCCTTCCAGTTATTCTTTCTGGCACAATAATGAGAGAACAAAAATCCCTGTTCCCCCCTCCTCCAGAATAGGAGTGTACCTGGATCACAAGGCAGGAACTCTGTCTTTCTACAGCGTCTCTGACACAATGACCCTCCTGCACAGAGTCCAGACCACATTCACTCAACCCCTCTATCCTGGGTTTGGGGTTCACTTTGTTCGAACCTCCTTAAAACTGTGTGATCTGGGGTGAGTCAAGAGAAAATCAGCTGTAAGTAAAGACAGGGAAAAGCACACGCACACATACCCGCACGCACACACACACAGACACACACCTACATGCATGCACACAGCCGCACACACACATACACACACATGCGCATGCACACACACACACACACACACACTCATACAGATTATTAACAGATTATATACTTTGTATAAAAGCCCCTGTAAAGGGTGTGATATTTGAGGTGGTTGGCATTCTGAGCAGATTTCTGAAACTCTGTGTGGCTGCAGTCTTCTCCTGAGCGCTTGTATTAAAATGCCTGAGAACTGCCTCTCTGACTCTGCCTCCTGTTTTCCACTGGTCTCCACCTGAGCTGTCCGTCAAACCGGCTCCACCCACTCCTTCTCTACTTGTTTTGATGGACGTCACAACATCTGTGGTGACTGGTGGTGATGACAGATCATTCTCACACTCAAACTTCAAAACAAATAAGCACATCGAGTGCTTATTTTCTTATAAGATAATCCACTGGAAGTGTATTGAGAAGCATATCAAAACTCATTTTAAAGATGCTTTTTGGATTTCAAATGCTTGTTCTTCTCGGATGAGCTACACGTAGACCATGTCGATGGAGGCCTAACACACGTAATAGTTAATTATTTTTACGCAGAACCTGTGAGGGGGAAAGCAGAAGATTTTTTTGTTTGTTGAATATTCTCTCTCTCTCTCGCTCTCTCTCTCTCTCTGAAAACCAGAATAGCCACATATCTGCAGAGGTGTGGTCTGGCATCTTACTGGAATAGTTCAAGGAAGGATGGTTTAAATAACTACAGAAATTACAGCTGGGAAATGTGCAAGTTCATAGTTAAAAATAATAAAACAGTTTTTAAAGAAAAAGAAACAAAATCAACCTGAAGTAACTCCAAAGCAAATTTTTAAGCAAAGTTACGATCTTCAACAGAAGTTGAAGGTGTGTGCATTGCCTGATTTCCTGTGACCACTGTGCAGTCTCATTTTCTGTATAATGCGCAGTCTTGCCATTAATAATTTGTTTGGGCGGAAAAAAAATGCCTGTATACTCATTTCATATTGGAATAAAAGACTTCTGACCCGGACGCTTCACGAGGACTCGCCCAGAATAAGGAACTCTGGAGCACGCGCTGCTCAGGGCCAAAGCCACTGTCTTAATAAACAGGGTAGGGACTGACGTTCCCACGGCTACGACGTCTGGTGTGTTTACTGACTTTGAGGAAGACATCGTAGGTACCGACGCTTCAGTCCTTCCATGTTGATTAAAACAGTGTCCGTGTGCTCCAGTGTTCCTTATTTAGGGCCGGTCCCTAAGAAGTGTCGGGGCCTGGAGTTGTACTCTTGTTTGAGCGCCCTGGCCTGTTGGGCACCTGTCCAGTCCTCTTTCATTTAGCTGGCTTGAAGCGCGTTGGGCATCTTCTTTATCATAGTCGTATTACATGCATTATCTCTGCGTTTCTGACTGGGGTACTCAGATCAGGTGCCCCTGTAGTGCTTCCCATGCATGTGTATACAGGCCATTACTGCTCAAAATACACACACAGTCCTTCAATAAATCTGCCCTTTGAGCCCTAAGATTAAATATTTCCTCAGGAATCTGCACTCTCTGCTCAGCCTGTCCTCAGTCCAACACCACACCTCCTGCAGCTGTGGGCTGAACCAGGAAGTCACCCCCCACTCTCTCTGTCACACAGTTTCAGAGAAACGAAACTTAATTCTGTCTCTGCCAGTGTGAGCAGTAAAATGGCTGAAGGTGGAGGTTTACTGGATCAGGACCAGTTCAGCTGTGCGATTTGTCTGGATCTACTGAAGGATTCAGTGGCTGTTCCCTGTGGACACAGTTTCTGCATGGGCTGTATTAAGCGCTACTGGGATCAGGATGATCATACTGGTATCTACAGCTGTCCCCAATGCAGACAGACCTTCACTCCAAGGCCTGTTCTGGGCAGAAACACCATGCTGGCTGAAGTGGTGGAGAAACTGAAGAAGACTGGACTCCAAGCTGCTCCTCCTGCTCACTGTTACGCTGGACCTGGAGACGTGGCGTGTGATTTCTGCACTGGGAGAAAGCGCAAAGCCGTCAAGTCCTGTCTGGTGTGTCTGGCCTCTTACTGTGAAACTCACCTCCAGCCTCACTATGAATCTCCGGCCTTTAAGAAGCACAAACTGGTCAAAGCCACCGGAAACCTGCAGGAGAAGATCTGCTCTCATCATGACAAACTGCTGGAGGTTTACTGTCTTACCGATCATCAGTGTATCTGTTATCTGTGTACGATGGATGAACACAGTGGGCATAAAACAGTCTCAGCTGCAGCAGAAAGGACTGAGAAACAAGTAAGGACTGAAATGCTGACACATTCAGTGAAAGTCATATTTTTTACAGGGATGACAGACATAATCTTGGCTTCTAGCTACAATATATAGGCTTATTAAATGGCTTCACTGAATGCTTGATTCTGATAAGCCTTTTGCCCAGTCGATTTTATTTAGAAATGTTGTATGCATTTGGAAAAGTCCTGAACACAACACTGTGATTTCCAGGACTGTAGTCCACAGTGATAAAGCAGTAAGAGCAGGAAGTGAACCCTAGTCAGCTCTCTGTGACGGCTCTGTTCACACCCCTCACGCCCCTATTCACTCCCTGAATGGGAATCAACATGGCTGCAGCAATTCGTTCATTCACACAGTTTAGAAGCTTTATTTGTGAGGCCATTGCACTTTGCACACTGACCTGCTGTATATCAAACACGGGAAAGTATATAGTTTGATCTGGGATATGAAAATACAGTTGCAACGTTTGACATTGTTATATGACATGACATAACTGGGAAGATAATGTATCTGCAGAGGCAACTGGAGGAGACACAGAATAAATTCCAGCAGAGAATCCTGGAGGGAGAGAAAGAGCTGCAGGATCTGAGACAGGTTGTGCAGTCACTCAAGGTGGGTACTGACCAGAGGAGAAGACAACAGCTGGCTGCTGGAAGAGCCATTTCAGGGCTCAGTCAGGGCTCTCCTCCAGTCAGCCAGTGAGGAGCTCAGTGTTGGGCCACTTTCCAGCCCTGTGGAGCTCAATCCCACTGAGCCACGCTGTGGTGAACAGTCTGGGGTCCCAGTAAGAGCTGAGTGAAAGGCCTAGTTAAAATGTACAGCCCTCCTCTCTGTGTATCCTAACAGCGCTCTGCACAGGCAGCAGTGGAGGACAGTGAGAGGATCTTTACTGAGCTGATCCGCTCCATTGAGAGAAGGCGCTCTGAGGTGAGAGAGTTGATCAGAGATCAGGAGAAGGCTGCAGTGAGTCGGGCTGAAAGACTCCTGGAGCGACTGGAGCAGGAGATTGCTGAGCTGAGGAGGAGAGATGCTGAGCTGGAGCAGCTTTCACACACAGAGGATCACATCCATTTCCTCCAGGTAACATCACTGGCTCTCTGACAGTCGGCACTATTTACATTGTACATACATGGTGAGGTCTGTGCTTCATTTACAGTGTTCTACTCTGGTATCTGTGTTGCAAAAATTCTCTGCCTGTCTGTAGAGCTGTCAGTCTCTATGTGCCCCTCCTGGACCTGGAGACTTTCTCAGCATCACTGTCAGTCCACACGACTCTTTTGAGGCTGTGAGGAAATCTGTCTCTGAACTGAATGACCGACTGGAGGATGTTTTCAAGGTGGAGTTGGACAAAGTTTCTGGAAGAGGTTGGTGGACAAACCCTACTGCCAAAAGTGTGCTTAGCCACTGCAAACAACACACTGCTGAGGTGCTCAGCCTATGATTCACTTTTACATCATGAAAGACACTTTCGCACATTATATATTAATAACAGGGATGGGTTAAATTTCAGTTTGTCTCACAGGTCATGAATTAATAACAGGGAATTACAGTTTGTCTCAGGTTAAATGTTACAGTTTGTGGAGGCACAGTTAAAGTGCTCAGAAAATGCTAAATGAATAAAAATTTGAGCAGCTTTATGTATGAGACATCCAATCCTCCCAGTATGTTAGGTTTCAGTCGTTGCTGGCTTGTGATCTTTTGATGTCTCTCCACAGTAGGGGAGGTCCATATTCTAGAGCCCAAGACCAGAGAGGACTTCTTACAACGTGAGTCTGTAATTAAACCTCAAATTAAGAGAATTAATCAACATTAGACGATTAGGTAACATGAATAAATATATGATTTGCATGGGGTGGCACGGTGGTGCAGTGGGTGGCTCTGTCGCTTCACAACAAGAAGGTTGTGGGTTCAAATCCAGCCTGAGTCTTTCTGTGTGAAATTTGCATGTTTCTGCGTGGGTTTCCTCCAGGTACTCCAGTTTCCTCCCACAGTCCAAAGACATGCAGGTAGGCTAATTGGAGACTCTAAATTGCCCCTAGGCGTGAGTGTGTAACTGAATGGTGAGTGAACGGTGTGTGTGCCCTGTGACAGATTGGCAGCCTGTCCAGGGTGTATTCCTGCCTTCTCACCCAATGCATGCTGGGATAGGCTCCCCCCGTGACTCTGCCCAGGATAAGAGGGTATAGATAATGGATGGGATATGATTTGCATAATTTTTTGTATTCATAAGTGACTCGCTATTGGGATCTCATCGCATCTTCTCCTCCATCAGATCCCTGTTAATTCAGCTGCAGTCCTCCTGGTATTAAACATATGGATCATATATGATAATACATGTCCTGCAGTCAGAGCTGGCTGGGGGCATAAATGCTCTATCCTGTCTTTTAGGGCCACAACCATCCATGGGCCACACAATTCAAGCTCTATATGTTAAAAAAACATTTTAATTGTGCAATATTCACAGTAAGGAGCGATTTTCATATTTGATAGTGTTGTTCTTGTGCTGGTTTCCTGGTACGTGATCACTGCCGACTCAACAACACAAAAACCAGATAATTAATATTGATATAATAGTGATTGATTAATTGAATACATTGGAGGAATACATAACTGAAGGGAAAGTACCTGAAATATGATACTGTTGCCTTTGGAATTACCTAGATTTCTGCATTAATGAATCATTAAATGTTTCACAATAATTGACAACACACTCTGCTTAAAGTAATAACACACAAACAATTGAAATTTTCATGTCTTCACTATCTATTCTCCTCCAACAGATTCCTGTCAGCTCACACTGGACACCAACACAGCACATCAATGCCTCCGTCTGTCTGAGGAGAACAGAGAGGTGACCCGTGTGAGAAAGATCCAGTCATATCCTGATCATCCAGAGAGATTTGAGTACTGGGCCCAAGTGCTGTGCAGAGAGGGTCTGTCTGGATGCTGTTACTGGGAGGCTGAGTGGAGTGGGGGTGTGGTAGATATAGCAGTGTCATATAAAGAGATCAGCAGGAAAGGGTGGGGTTATGACTCTGCTCTGGGAGGTAATAAAAAGTCCTGGAGTCTGCGCCGTAATGACTTTGGTTACTCTTTCCTGCACTATAATGAGGGCACTGAAATCCCTGGTCCCCCCTCCTCCAGAGTAGGAGTGTACCTGGATCACAGGGCAGGAACTCTGTCCTTCTACAGCGTCTCTGACACAATGACCCTCCTGCACAGAGTCCAGACCACATTCACTCAGCCCCTCTATCCTGGGTTTTGGGTTTATACTTCTGGATCTTCTGTAAAACTCTGTGATCTGGGATGAGGCAGCGAGTGCAGGGAAGATCAGCTGTAATTAAAAAGAGAGAGAAAAACACTCAAATGCAACATAAAGTTCAATTAAATGAAATATTGAACTTTAAAAGATTAACTGGTTGAAATAAAAATGGAATCCAGACCACATTCACTCAGCCCATCTGTTCTAGGGTGTGCTTGCACTCTCATCACGTTTACGGTGACTATCTTATTTTAGTTTGCTGTCACGGCCAAGATTCAGTTCAAGGTGTTTTATAATTCTGTCTGCTGCTTCTTTTTGTATTGATTATGTAATGATGCTGGGAAATTGGGCATTGATTAATAAAAATAATAAAATTAATAAAAATGATCATCTGCATTCAGCAGTTTTTCTTTGGGAGGGTTTCCAGGACACCGGTTCCCTTGGAGACCAGAGGTCTTCATGCACTGATTGGTCTGGGCTGGTGTCCTGAAATGGGATTGGTCAGGACTGGGTCCAGAGATGGAATCGGTCAGAAGTGAAAGAGCTGGAAGAGAAGGTGCACATTCAGTCCTGACCACCAGATGGTGCCAGAGAGCCTTGTATTAGAGGAGCTTTGATAAGGCGGTAATAAATATGAGACGCTCCATTTGATTTTTTTCTCTTTATATGTCGTCCTTTAATAGACTGCGTTTCATAAATTTTAAATGTCTCCACATTTCCCTCTCTGACATTTTATACAATTAAAACATATTCATTAGAAGTTGTATTTTGAATGCAATAGATGAATATGGGAAGAACATAAGAATAAGGACATGAGAATTTTTCTTCTCGGATGAGCTACACGTAGACCATGTCAATGGAGGCCTAACACATGTAATAGTTAATTATTTTTACGCAGAACCTGTGAGGGGGAAAGCAGAAGATTTTTTTCTTTGTTGAATATTCTCTCTCTCTCGCTCTCTCTCTCTCTCTGAAAACCAGAATAGCCATATTTCTGCTGTGGTGTGGTCTGGCATCTTACTGGAATAGTTCAAGGAAGGATAGTTTAAATAACTACAGAAATTACAGCTGGGAAATGTGCAAGTTCATAGTTAAAAATAATAAAACAGTTTTTAAAGAAAAAGAAACAAAATCAACCTGAAGTAACTCCAAAGCAAATTTTTAAGCAAAGTTACGATCTTCAACAGAAGTTGAAGGTGTGTGCATTGCCTGATTTCCTGTGACCACTGTGCAGTCTCATTTTCTGTATAATGCGCAGTCTTGCCATTAATAATTTGTTTGGGCGGAAAAAAATGCCTGTATACTCATTTCATATTGGAATAAAAGACTCCTGACCCGGACGCTTCACGAGGACTCGCCCAGAATAAGGAACTCTGGAGCACGCGCTGCTCAGGGCCAAAGGCGCAGTTTTAATAAACAGGGTAGGGACTGACGTTCCCACGGCTACGACGTCTGGTGCGTTTACTGACTTTGAGGACGACGTCGTAGTCACCGACGCTTCAGTCCTTCCATGTTGATTAAAACAGTGTCCGTGTGCTCCAGTGTTCCTTATTTAGGGCCGGTCCTATGAAGTGTCGGGGTCTGGAGTTTTACTCTTGTTTGAGCGCCCTGGCCTGTTGGGCACCTGTCCAGTCCTCTTTCATTTAGCTGGCTTGAAGCGCGTTGGGCATCTTCTTTATCATAGTCGTATTACATGCATTATCTGTGCGTTTCTGACTGGGATACTCAGATCAGGTGCCCCTGTAGTGCTTCCCATGCATGTGTATACAGGCCATTACTGCTCAAAATACACACACAGTCCTTATAAATCTGCCCTTTGAGCCCTAAGATTAAATATTTCCTCAGGAATCTACACTGTCTGCTCAGCCTGGCCTCAGTCCAACACCACACCTCCCGCAGCTGTGGGCTGAACCAGGAAGTCACTCCCCTTCTCTCTGTCACGCAGTTTCAGAGAAACGAAACTTAACTCTGTCAGTGTTAGCAGTAAAATGGCTGAAGGTGGAGGTTTACTGGATCAGGACCAGTTCAGCTGCCCGATCTGTCTGGATGTATTGAAGGATCCAGTGGCTATTCCCTGTGGACACAGTTTCTGTATGGGCTGTATTAAGGACTGCTGGGATCAGGATGATCATACTGGTGTCTACAGCTGTCCCCAGTGCAGAGAGACCTTCACCCCAAGGCCTGTTTTAAGGAAAAACACCATGCTGGCTGGAGTGGTGGAGAAGCTGAAGAAGACAGGACTCCAAGCTGCTCCTCCTGCTCACTGTTACGCTGGACCTGGAGACGTGGCGTGTGATTTCTGCACTGAAAGAAAGCTCAGAGCTGTCAAGTTCTGTCTGGTGTGTCTGGCCTCTTACTGTGAAACTCACCTCCAGCCTCACTATGAATTTCCTGCGTTAAAGAAGCACACACTGGTCAAAGCCACTGGAAACCTGCAGGAGAAGATCTGCTCTCATCATAACAAACTGCTGGAGGTTTACTGTCGTACTGATCAGCAGTGTATCTGTTATCTGTGTACGATGGATGAACACAGTGGGCATAAAACAGTCTCAGCTGCAGCAGAAAGGACTGAGAAACAGGTAAGGACTGAATTGCTTACACATTCAGTGAAAGTCATATTTTTTACAGGGATGACAGACATAATCTAGGTTTCTAGCTACAATATATGGGCTTATAAAATGGCTTCATTGAATGCTTGATTCTGATAAGCCTTTTGCCATTCTGCAGTCCAATATGTAAGGGATAATTCTTGATGAGGTGGTCAGCTATCGAGAAATGACCTCTGAAGGTCGTTATTTCCTGATAGCTGACTGCCTCATCAGGGGATTATCCCATTTATTACACAGATAATTATCTTATACAATGGTTACCAACAATGATTTTATATTAGCTACTTTTACCTTTATTGATTTTTATTGAATTAATCAGCTGAAATTGAAATATTTTTTGTGGCCCTTTGACCATATTATTTTAGCGTAATCTAGTGTCCTAGTTAATATAAAAATTCAGTTGGGTTTTAGGTCAAAATGGCCTCACAGCATGCTTGCCTCCACAGTGGTAATTATTTCCCGATTGCTGACTGCCTCATCAGGGATTATCTCTCATTTATGACCTTTGTTTTATTTCATTTAATTAATTCATTAAGTAGATTTTATTTTGAAATGTTGTATACATTTGGAAATGTCTTGAACACAACACTGTGATTTCCAGGACTGTAGTCCACAGTGATAAAGCAGTAAGAGCAGGAAGTGAACCCAAGTCAGCTCTCTGTGACAGCTCTGTTCACACCCCTCACCCCCCTATTCACTCCCTGAATGAGAATCAACATGGCTGCAGCAATTAGTTCACTCACACAGTTTAGACGCTTTATCTGTAAGGCCATTGCACTTTGCATACTGACCTGCTGTATATCAAACATGGGAAAGTATTTAGTTTGATCTGGGATATGAAAATACAGTTGCAACGTTTGACATTGTTATGTGATATGACATAACTGGGAAGATAATGTATCTGCAGAAGCAACTGGGGGAGAGACAGAGTAAATTCCAGCAGAGAATCCAGGAGAGAGAGAAAGAGCTGCAGGATCTGAGACAGGCTGTGCAGTCACTCAAGGTGGGTACTGACCAGAGGAGAAGACATCAGCTGGCTGCTGGAAGAGCCATTTCAGGGCTCAGTCAGGGCTCTCCTCCAGTCAGCCAGTGAGGAGCCCAGTGTTGGGCCACTTTCCAGCCCTGTGGGGCTTGATCCCACTGAGCCACACTGTGGGGAACAGGCTGTCTGGGGTCCCAGTAAGAGCCGAGTGAAAGGCCTAGTTAAAAGGCCTGCGCACGCAGCGACCGGCAGCAGTGATTTGTATAACAAACAGTTGTTAAAGTAAGCAGAATCCATCCTGGCTGACAGCACCCACCCCCTGCACCTAGAGTTTCAGACCTTGCATTCGGATTTCCGCTTCAAATACCCATTAGCCAAAACCAACAGATACAAACACTCCTTCATACTATCAGCCATTTCAATGCTGAACTCCGATAGAAAAAGGTAATACTAGCTGACCACCCAACCAGGCTTGATAATATTATGCACTTTATGTTTTCACAAAAATGTATTTTTATTTTTACTGTATTCTATGTTTTTACTTGTATTCTATGTTTTTTACTGCATTTTATGTTTTTCCTTGTATTCTATGTTTTTACTTTTTATTATATGTTGTATTTAATTGCCTTGGTACTGTTTCACTGCTGCACAACCAATTGCCCCACTGGGGACAAATAAAGTTCTACTTGAAAATGTACAGCCCTCCTCTCTCTGTGTCTCCTAACAGCGCTCTGCGCAGACAGCAGTGGAGGACAGCGAGAGGATCTTTACTGAGCTGATCCGCTCCATTGAGAGAAGGCGCTCTGAGGTGAAAGAGATGATCAGAGATCAGGAGAAGGCTGAGGTGAGTCGGGCTGAAAGACATCAGGAGCGACTGGAGCAGGAGATTGCTGAGTTGAAGAGGAGAGACGCTGAGCTGGAGCAGCTTTCACACACAGAGGATCACATCCATTTCCTCCAGGTAACATCACTGGCTCTCTGACAGTCTGCACTATGTACATTGTACATACATAGTGAGGTCTGTGCTTCATTTACAGTGTTCTACTCTGGTATCTGTGTTGAGAAAATTTTCTGTCTCTCTGCAGAGCTGTCAGTCTCTCTGTGTCCCTCATGGACTTGGAGACTTTCTCAGCATCACTGTCAGTCCACACGACTCTTTTGAGGCTGTGAGGAAATCTGTCTCTGAGCTGAATGACCGACTGGAGGATGTTTTCAAGGTGGAGTTGGTAAAAGTATCTGGAAGAGGTTGGTGGACAAACCCTACTGCCAAAAGTGGGCTTAGCCACTGCAAACCACACACTGGTGAGGTGCTCAGCCTATGATTCACTTTTACATCATGAAATACACTTTCACACATTATATATTAATAACAGGGATGGGTTACATTTCAGTTTGTCTCACAGGTTAAATGTCACCGTTTGTGGAGGCACAGTTAAAGTGTTCACAAAATGCTAAATGAATGAAAATTTGAGCAGCTTTATGTATGAGACATCCAATCCTCTCAGTATGTTAGGTTTCAGTCTTTGCTGGCTTGTAATCTTTTGATGTCTCTCCACAGTAGGGGAGGTCCATATTCTAGAGCCCAAGACCAGAGAGAACTTCTTACAACGTGAGTCTGTAATTAAACCTCAAATTAAGAGAATGAATCAACATTAGACGATTAGGTAACATGAATAAATATATGATTTGCATGGGGTGGCACGGCGGTGCAGTGGGCGGCTCTGTCGCTTCACAGCAAGAAGGTTGTGGGTTCAAATCCAGCCTGGGCCTTTCTGTGTGGAATTATCATGTTTCTGCGTGGGTTTCCTCCAGGTACTCCAGTTTCCTCCCACAGTCCAAAGACATGCAGGTAGGCTAATTGGAGACTCTAAATTGCCCCTAGGCGTGAGTGTGTAACTGAATGGTGAGTGAACGGTGTGTGTGCCCTGTGACAGATTGGCAGCCTGTCCAGGGTGTATTCCTGCCTTCTCACCCAATGCATGCTGGGATAGGCTCCCCCCGTGACTCTGCCCAGGATAAGAGGGTATAGATAATAGATGGGATATGAATACAGAAAATTATGCAAATCATAAGTGACTCGCTATTGGGATCTCATCGCATCTTCTCCTCCATCAGTTCCCTGTTAATTCAGCTGCAGTCCTCCTGGTATTAAACATATGGATCATATATGATAATACATGTCCTGCAGTCAGAGCTGGCTGCTGGCATAAATGCTTTATCCTGTCATTTAGGGCCACAACCATCCATGGGCCACACAATTCAAGCTCTATATTTGTGAGGGAGTGGGGGTTTTGGGAGACCAACCGCGACTGAACAGGGGGTTCTTTAAGTTATTCACCAGAGGTAGAATAGCCACAAAGTCTCAAGAGACAAGGACAGCGGAAAAATAACGGAAAGGAAAACAATACTGCTTAGGGAGAGTATCCCAAAGAAAAGCTCTACACAACCCACGTACTGGGTAAAAAAAACTAAAGCTTAAGGAGTATGAACTTTCTGAAAATAAAACTGCCGGAGCAGAAAACGGGGCAACTCAAAGAAAACAGACCTCGAACCGAGGCTGAAAAGGTAACACCCTAAAGAAAGAATTCTGAGTTTGGGTCGTGGCACTAACTTGTTGCCAACAACCTAATAAGCTAAAGACTGTTGTGCTAATTTTATAGCCACAACAATCCAATATCGCAACTCTCAATCCTTTACCTTTACCTTTACCTTTACCTTTACCTTTACCTTTACCTTTACCTCGCTTGATAGATTACCGGCTCTCGTGCAACGTAAGTGACACTGAAGCAAAGCTTATTAGCTTGCTCGGGGTTTAAATAGAACGCCAACAGGTGCAAATTGTAAAAAGAGTCAACTCAATGGCAGTAATAACTGAAGAAAAGGCGCAGAAGGAAAAGAAATGGTGGTATCAGCCAAAACCATGACAATATGTTTAAAAAAAACATTTGAATTGTGCAATATTCACAGTAAGGAGCGATTTTCATATTTGATGGTGTTGTTCTTGTGCTGGTTTCCTGGTACGTGATCACTGCCGACACAACAACACAAAAACCAAATAATTAATATTGATATAATAGTGATTGATTAATTGAATACATTGGAGGAATACATAACCGAAGGGAAAGTACCTAAAATAGGATACAGTTGCCTTTGGAATTATCTAGATTTCTGCATTAATTAATCATTAAATGTGTCACAATAATTGACAAACACACTCTGCTTGAAGTAATAACACACAAACAATTGAAATTTTCATGTCTTCACTGATCTCTTCTCCTCCTACAGATGCCTGTCAGCTCACACTGGACCCCAACACAGCACATCAATGCCTCTGTCTGTCTGAGGGGAACAGAGAGGTGACCCGTGTAGACGAGATCCAGTCATATCCTGATCATCCAGAGAGATTTGAGCACAAAGCCCAAGTGCTGTGCAGAGAGGGTCTGTCTGGACGCTGTTACTGGGAGGCAGAGTGCAGTGGGGATAGGGTTCATATAGCAGTGTCATATAAAGAGATCAGCAGGAAAGGGCTGGGTAATGACTGTGCTCTGGGACGGAATAACAAGTCCTGGAGTTTGCGCCGTATTAGCGCCAGTTACTCTTTCTGGCACAATGCTAAGCGCACTGAAATCCCTGCCCCCCCCTCCTCCAGAATGGGAGTGTACCTGGATCACAGGGCAGGAACTCTGTCCTTCTACAGCATCTCTGACACAATGACCCTCCTGCACAGAGTCCAGACCACATTCACTCAGCCCCTCTATCCTGGGTTTTGGGTTGGTACTGGAACCTCTGTAAAACTGTGTGATCTGGTATGAGGCAGGGAGTGAATGTGAAGATCAGCTGTAATTACAGAGAGGGGAATACACTGAAATGAGACAGGAAATGAGTTCAATTTAATTAAATATTGAACATTAAAAGATGAACTGGTTGAAATAAAAATGGAATCCAGACCACATTCACTCAGCCCATCTGTTCTGGGGTTTGCTTGCACTCTCATCACGTTTACGGTGACTATCTTATTGTAGTTTGCTGTCACGGCCAAGATTCAGTTCAAGGTGTTTTATAATTCTGTCTGCTGCTTCTTTTTGTATTGATTATGTAATGATGCTGGGAAATTGGGAATTGATTAATAAAAAGAATAAAATTAATAAAAACGATCATCTGCATTCAGCAGTTTTTCTTTGGGAGGGTTTCCAGGACACCGGTTCCCATGGAGACCAGAAGCCTTCATGCACTGATTGGTCTGGGCTGGTGTCCTGAAATGGGATTGGTCAGGACTGGGTCCAGAGATGGAATCGGTCAGAAGTGAAAGAGCTGGAAGAGAAGGTGCACATTCAGTCCTCACCATCAGATGGTGCCAGAGAGCCTTGTATTAGAGGCGCTTTGAGAGGCGGTAATAAATATGAGACGCTCCATTTCATTTTTTTCTCTTTATATGTCGTCCTTTAATAGACTGCGTTTCATAAATTATAAATGTCTCCACATTTCCCTCTCTGATATTTCATGCAATGTAAACATATTTATTAGAAGTTGTATTTTGAATGCAATAGATGAATATGTGAAGAACATAAGAATAAGGCCAGAGAATTTTTTATGATGAGAACAGACCATTCAGCTCCTCTAGTCTGATCATTCACCTGCAAGCTAGAGAGCATCCAGCACTGCATCAAGCCTGGATCTGAACTCCCAGAGTCTCTGCTTCTGCTACATGACCTGGCAAAGTGTTCTACAGATTTACATCTCTGTGTGAAAGAAAGTATCCTGTTATCAGCGTGAACTTTACCATGCCTAATTTCCACCTGTATCCCCCCTCTGTTCTGCTGACGGAACTCAATCTGCAAAATCATCAGAATAGGTGACAAAGTAGAGGAGGGCTGCCTAACCCTGTTCCTGGAGATCTACTCTCCTGTAGGTTTTCATTTCAACCCTAATTTAGCACACCTGACTCTACTAATTAGAATCATAACAAGATTTTCTTCTTCTTTTTTTTTTTACATCCTAATAAGATTAAAAAAGGCAAAGATTAATTTAAATTAAAATGATTTTAATGCACATTTTAGCCCTATTCTTCAATGTTTTTAAATGACAGTGGCCAGGTTATAGAATAGAAAAGAAGAACTTTATTACTGCCCATAAGGAGAATTCCAAAAAACAAAGCAAAACAAAAAACATTAACAAAACAGTGACAGAAACAGACAGTTTAACACAGCCAGAGAATGGCGATAATAGTAAATAAATAAATATATGAAATCCTATCTAAAAGATTAAAAAAGACACTCTGATTAATACATCAAAGGCAATTTGCTGCATAAGATCTCTGTTTCTCTGTAAAATACTGTCCGCTTTGACTGGTTTTGTTTTAACAATCCGGTCCAGCTTGTTATCAGTGTGCACACCCAAAGAACTTACAGGACGTCACAACCTCCACCTCAGCATCCTGAATGTACACAGAACGCACAGGTGTCACAGAACGCACAGGTGTCTCAGAAATCTTTTTCCTCCTTAAGTTCAGAGATGTGGACTCGCTCACCGAGAGAGAGAGAGTGAGAGACGTGAGTGAAATAAAACAAACAGGGCTGGGAAACTGAAAAGCTGAAAAGCTAAAAAACTGAAAAACTAAAAAACTGAACAGCTCAAAAGCTGAAAAGACGGAAAAGACTGAAAAGCATGCTGCCATGTGTGACTTCAGTTAATTATTTTGATCCAGAGCCTATGAGGGAGAATGGTTTTTGAAAGATTTTTATTTGTTTGTTTGTTGATAACCATTTATGATTATCGTTGCAGTGAAGATTCAATTCAAGGGTCAGATGTTGTACTGAGCCAAGTGTAGCTTCAGTGGGGTAACAGAAAAAAAAGAGCTGGAACCAAGCTGGCTCATTATAGCCCTTTCCCACTGTAGAGCTGAACCAGGCTGGCTCATTATACCCCTTTCCCACTGTAGAGCTGAACCAAGCTGGCTCATTATACCCCTTTCCCACTGTAGAAGTGGAACCAGGCTGGCTCATTATACCCCTTTCCCACTGTAGAAGTGGAACCAGGCTGGCTCATTATACCCCTTTCCCACTGTAGAAGTGGAACCAGGCTGGCTCATTATAGCCCTTTCCCACTGTAGAGCTGAACCAGGCTGGCTCATTATAGCCCTTTCCCACTGTAGAAGTGGAACCAGGCTGGCTCATTATACCAAGGGTGGAGCTTAATCATCATGTGAGACTTGATTACTTTTGTGACTCCATTTTACAACACTGGCCTACAGACAGGGAATAGAGTGACTGAGATGATTGTAGAGAAGCCTCTGGAATCACCATTGCTTTACAAGCTGTTTGGAGTTACTTCAACAGACAGAAACCATCTGGGCCAATCAGGCACATTCAGTAATTCATCCATTATCTATACCTGCTTATCCTGAGCAGGGTCGTGGGGGTGCTGTAGCCTATCTCAGCGTGCATTGGGCGAGAGGCAGGAATACACCCTGGACAGGCCGCCAATCTATCGCAGGGCACGCACACAGTAATGAAACAATAGTATTTTTAAAGATTTCCACGAAGTGAATTATCCCTTTAAACTTACACCTGCATACATAAGATTAAATTGAGCCTTCATGGGTTAATCACCTAAAATATATACAGGATTACGTTACTGATTTCCTCAATATGTACAAACGTTCAGATTTTTTTTCATCTCTTTCAAAGACATGTTTGACTTCTCTTTTAATTACTGTGTGTTGTATCTCTTTAGCATTGCATGTTTAACTTTGACTTTCTCCTTCACACTGTTTCTTTTATTTGTGTCTGCTGTTCTATTTCTTTTCTGCATTACAGTTTTTTTTGATTGCTAAGACACATTTAATGAAACAATTCCCCTTTTTCTCAGAACTATTAACACAATCCCAAAACTACACATCAATCAGCACAAACCTCAAACATCCATGCCAAACTCAAATTATCTTCTCAAAAACATATACTCTTCCATCAAAATTAAACTTTGCCTTCAAATGGCACACACAAGCCATCGAAAACACAGACAATGTAGATTACCCATAACACACCAGTGAGATAAATTCAAAGCACTACTGCAAAAACCTGTTATAGCAGTGTGTAAGGAGTTATTTTCTCCTGGTTATTCTACTTATTTTATGGTTTTCAGATTTTGATCTTTGCAATGTTACACTACTAACAAATGAGGGAGTGTGCAAATTTCCAAATATTTTATCTGTAGTACTGAAAAGTGATGCTGAGTGAAAAGTACTGTACAGTAACCACAACACAGTTGAAGGAACAAAAAAATGTAGTATTTTCAAAGGAGAGTAGCATTCATAAAAGGAACTCAGTATATGCAGCACTATAAACAAAAACAGCAATAAAATCTAAAGAACATATCGTCTGTTAATACACTTCATCATTACATAGACAGCATATCCTCTCACAGTAGTACAGCAGATACAATACGTAACATTACAGTAAATTATAATACCTGTTTTCTTGTCTGAAAGTATGGACAATGGATGCCACTGTGAAACGATTCAAGTTTGGCTGAACTCTCTGTCCAGCTTCCCTCATCATCATACCATGCACCAGCACATGGTCAAGGTGGCACGTATTTCGTCTGGGACAAATTGTCTCCTGCCTCTTCGTCTCCTTTGTCTTCCTGATCTTCGGACAGCTTGTCCATTTTGAGGATCCATTGTTCAAAAGCACACAGACGCAAACTGTGGCCCTATTTACTGATCCAGAGATTGTGACCGGTGTGTAAACAATTTTGCTGCCAAGTGTTTGCACCTAGAGAAAGGTGGGTTACCTGAGTTTAGGTTGTGATGACTTGAGTTAACTGTTTTGACTACTAGTGCTTGTTGCATGAGCACAGTGTGTAACCAGTGATTCATGAGAGCATTTGTTTGTAGAGATTTGCAGAAAAAGTTTAACAATTTGCAGCATGTGTTAAAACAAGTGAAAAGTGTTTTGAGAGATGTGTTGGTCCTCTGAGAACTGAAGTAATAATTTGGGAGTTTTTGCTAAAAGAACCAGTTTTAGTGTGTTAGCAATCGAGAAAAACTGTAATAATGTAATAATGCTGTAAAAACAGAGGGGAATTGATTAATAAAAGTGATCATCTGCAGCTGCTCATCTCTGAATTCAGACATTTCACAATTTCTTAAAGTTCCTTCCAAGTCAGGAGTAGCTTTGGGAGGGTTTCCAGGCACTGATTGCCATGGAGACCAGAGATGACATGCTCTGATTGGACAGGATTTTGGACCTGAGATGGGAGTGGTCAGAGCTGGAGTCCTGAGATGTGATTGGTCAGGGCTGGGGTCCTGAGATGGGATTGATCAGGGCTGGGATCCTGAGATGTGATTGGTTAGGGCTGGTGTTCTGAAATGGGATTGGTCAGGACTGGGTCCAGAGATGGAATCGGTCAGAAGTGAAAGAACTGAGATATAAATTATATATATATTTATATAAATATAAATATAGGAATATATGAGATGCTCCATTAGATTTTTCTTTTCTCGTCCTTTAATAGACTGTCTTTTAAACATTTAAAATATACTTCATTTTTTCCCTCCCTGATATTTAATGCAATTTGATCATATTTATTAAAAGTTGTATTTTGAATGCTACTGCTGAATTTGTGAAGAACATAAGAATAAGGACATGAGAATTGTTCATGATCAGACATTCAGCTCCTCCAGTCTGATCATTTACCTGCAAACTAGGGAGCTTCCAGCACTGCATCAAGCCTGGATCTGAGCACTCCAAGAGTTAAGCTATTCTGCTATTCTTCTCTAAAAATAAAATGTTCCATAATATATTCTACTAATTAGCAGCTCATGAATATCTCTAGCTGTTGAATGAGACGTGCTTTGTTAGGGTTGGAAGTGAAAACTGACAGGATCTCCAGAAACAGAGCTGGACACTCCTGATTTAAATACAAATCAAGACCACATTCACTCAGCTCATCTATCCAGTTTTTTTACTTTATACTTTATAATCCACACAGGTGGAGATGTGTCTTTGGCTAGAAGTGGCATATAAAAGACATTAAAACACATGACAAACACAAAACACATAGTTTATCACCTTGTCAAACCTGTTTCTTCATGTCTTAACAGGAGACTTTAACAGGACTCTGGTCTGGATTGAATCAATAAATTTTCCTTAATTTTTAAATTTTGTTTTATTTTGTATGCAACTAAACACATACAGTTCATTTTACAATACAATCTTAAAACCTCAGTCACCCACCACCCCCTGTTCCTCTCCAGCCCTAGCGCATACAAGCCTCATATATATCAGCAATGACATTTAATGGGTTTACTGTACAATGTATTTCATATAATCAGCACATTCATGAACATTCATTGCCAGAAATATATCCATCACAATCACTGTTTATGGATTTAATCTTATAATATAGGTCCACCGATTGATAACAATATTAATACATATCCCATAAAAATAAACACATTTTGGGCTACAGAACTAGGCTTTTCATTGACAGCTGGACAATATACACTAAACTGATAGAAACGCTTTTACTTCTAGCCAGACACTGCATTCTGCCCAGTGGATCAGGGACCAGCCCATGACTGTGACACAGTGGTACCGGGTCATATTTAAGGCCCTTCCTATGGAAACCCATCGTAGACCAATTTACCTGTAGAGCATACACACCTGTCGTTGAGGTGTAGACCATCACCAAATGATGTACCGTAACACTCAATATGAATACAAGGCCATGTCCATCAGGTGTATTTTATGTCTCTGTCTTCCACAGTTAATCTAATGATTACTATGTGCTGTTATTCTTTGTGTGCTGTCGTGCTCTGTGTTGTTTGTATGTTCTTTGAAAATGAATAAAATGTCATCTCAAAAGTGATAATAAAAATGACAAATAAACAATTAAAAGTCGTGTGAACATGTACCATATTCCAGTTGGTTAAAGCGCTCTGGAAACGACAGTGACAGTCAGTGACAGTAGCAGATATAATGGCAGAAAGGCCAGCGGTCATGTGACTCTTTGGCCCCCTACTGGCAGATACCTGAAGCACAGAGAGGCTGGGCTTGGTTGGCATGGGGACTGGCAGACAGCTGAAGCACAGAGAGGCTGGGCTTGGTTGGCATGGGGACTGGCAGATAGCTGAAGCACAGAGAGGCTGGGCTTGGTTGGCATGGGGATTGGCAGATAGCTGAAGCACAGAGAGGCTGGGCTTGGTTGGCATGGGGATTGGCAGATACCTGAAGCACAGAGAGGCTGGGCTTGGTTGGCATGGGGACTGGCAGATACCTGAAGCACAGAGAGGCTGGGCTTGGTTGGCATGGGAACTGGCAGATAGCTGAAGCACAGAGAGGCTGGGCTTGGTTGACCTGAAGATGAGAGATCTCTGCCTGCTCACAGCCAGGGGCCCCATATGAAGGGGTGAAGTTAGGAATTCTAAGGGCCCTGACTGAATGGGGCCCTCAAACAATTGTGCAGGGATGGGGTGGCCTGGGGGGGTGGGGCCCAATGCGTGATCTTTTCATGGGACCCAAAATCCCTGACGGTGCCCCTGTTTACAGTGCACCCCTGCTGCTGGTGATTCAGCCAGCAGGGGGCAGTCTACACACCGAATCATGCAGGAAACCCACTGTCCAAAGGTAGTGATGGGGACACTGTGCTGTAGAAGGTCCAGCCTTCTTGGTGAGATGGTAAAGAATTTCCAAACTGCCTCCCTACATCTGCTACCGGCTTCCTGTGCCGGGAGGAAGTGCTGCGTCGCTCTCGGCCGGGTACTCAGAGATGGTTAAGGACCGAAGGGAACCCAAGCGGGAAGTAATTCCTGAATCTTGTCCAGTCGAGGCGGTTGAGAAGGTGGAGGGCGACCAAGACTGGCGTCTCTTCCTCAGGGCTTCCTGCGGGCCTGTAGTGCTCTCTGTCCACATCTGCTCAGTGCTGCCACCTACTGTCAAACCACACAGCAACAGGCTCAGTTATGACTGACAGCTGCGCATCCGTGTCTGCAAAACTATAATGTGAATGTGCACAACTTCACCAAAAATAGGATATTCAGTGTGTATTCAGGATTTTGGAACTAGTGAAACATTTCAACGACTCTCAATAAGGTCTACAGTGACCCTTGATTATTTTACTAAGTTAAAATTGTAAGTGTGTATGTATGTGTGCTGGTATGTGTGTGCGTATGTGTTTGTGTGTATGTGTATGTGTGTGCGTATGTGTTTGTGTGTGTATGTGTGTGTGTCTGCGTGTGTGTGTGTGTGTGTGTGTGTGTGTTTGTGTGTGTGTGCGTATGTGTTTGTGAGTGTGTGTGTGTGAGTAACATGTTCACTGATGAGGGCATGTGTCTGAGACGTGTGATTTCTGTTTGCCAGAATGAAAACATTTTGATATCATTAGCCTGATTTTTACGTTAGGTGTAGATCCCTGGCGCGGGATGTACCCAGAATAAAACCTGTTTTGGGGTGAAATAATTGAACGTAAACTCTGTCAGATGTAGAACAAAGAAACAGACAGAAGAATATAAGTAGGCTCTATGGAATATTAGTGGGCTATACGGAATGTATGTACCGTATGTGGAATATTGTATATGTAGGCTGATGTGTGTGCAGATGGGGGATGCTTCAGATGCATCACTTACTGCTGGGTGGTTCAAGCTCAAGGCTGTTTCTCCTCCGGAAACCCAGGTTCGAGCTGCTATTCTGAGAATCCATCCCTTCACTCACTGTGAAACCACACAGCCACAGGCTTGGTTATGACTGGCAGCTACACATGCGTTTCTGCAGAACTATAATGTGAATGTACGCAACTTTACCAAAAACGACTGCTAACGTGTGTACAGATGGCAGATGTTTCAGAAGCATCACTTACTGCTGGGTGGACCAAACTGAAGGCTGTTCCTCATCCTGCCTCGACTCTGAGAGACCATCCCTTCGCTCACTGTCCAATCACACAGCAACAGGTTCGGTCAGCGCAGCACATACATGCGTTTCCACAGGATTAACATGCACCTAACTGAAATAACCTGCTGATGCCCACAATGAGACAGACTTGGAATGTTACGGCAGTGAATATATCAATCCCAGTTCTAACATTCCGCCAGCACACTGCCCCAGATACAGGTAGACCATGCAGGTCTTCATCTCCTCATTCTTTCTTTGTTCCATCAAAATTTTTCTTTCCTTTGCTGTAAAACACAACATTAATGCATTTACATTTCAATTTGTCAGCTCGTCCTGATATTCCTTTAAGGGACTAACTGTATGTAGTAGCACACAATGTAACTTCATTTATAAATTAATTTCAGGTTGTTGCTTCGTTCTCATGGCAGACAGCTTTGTCAGCAGCTGTACCACACATTACGCCCCCCCCCCCCCCCACTTCTAATTTGATTAAATCATTCTCTCCACCTCAACTTGTTGTTGTTGTGTGATTACTGTTCTGGCGCAAAAATGGCTACTGTACTCATCTGGGTGCTACAGATTAGTGGTGGTTGAGGTGAGTTTCTTGTTTGTTTGTTTATTCTGGGTCCTGCTAATCTTGAAGAGAGAAGAAAGCAAGACTATTTTCCACACAATTTACTATCAGTGTACTCACAGTTTAGAGTAATGGCGTGTTTGGTCTTTAACTTAGCTGGCAGTTTGCTTTTCTCTGTGTCTTTCTCTAGCGTTGCCATTAAAGACTCTCCAAACTCCTCAAAGAGTTCATTTCCTCTCCTCCTCCATTCCTCCTCAAATTGTTCTTTCAGTTCTTTTTCTCTCCTCCTCCATTTCTCCTCAAATTGTTCTTTCAGTTCTTTTTCCCTCCAGTTCATTTCCTCCACATAGCATACTTTCATTTCCTCAGCCACCTTCCTCTTTAGCATGTTCTCCACCTCGCGGTAGACCTGACTCATGTCAGGAGAGAACTGCTCCCCATCATTTCCCGCCACCATCTCCTCCATCTTCTCCAGCAGCTCTGCCACCTGAGCGCCATCGCCCCTGTTCTTGTTGTTGAAGAGCTGGTACCTGTTCCCGCATTTCTCCACCACCCACTGGAGGGTCCAGCCCTCCCTCTCTATGTGCTGCTCCACGCTCGTCTCTCCCAGTCTGTCCCCGAAGGTGAACAGCACGATGGTGTGTCTCCAGACGTCCTCACCGAGACAGCACAGGTGGTCCTGCAGTGCCCTCTTGTGTCTCTCTGTGTAGGCCATGTCTACAGGGATGACCAGGAGGACAGCATGGGGTCCTGGGAGGCACAGAGACAGTCCCCTCATGATTTCTTTGTCCCGCTCCAAGGTGCACCTTGCCAGATTATCCCACCAGCCTGGGGTGTTCACAACTGTGAGCCGTCTCCCAAAAACCACGCCCTCTTCTATCTCACAACACGCGGTTTCGCAGCTGGGGAACGCATTCCGGTCCAGGATGGTGGTACCCACCGCGTTCTTCCCCGATGATTTCTGCCCCATCAGGACCACCTTCATCTCGGGAAGATGAATGTTTGTCCCTACAATGTCAATCAACATGAAACAGACAGTCATTGCTTATCCTCACCACCATATAGAGTTCCACCACAGCTGAGGGGACTTTGAGTTCTTTTAAGCGAGAACCCATCAAAGTCAGCTCTTTACAATTTACTTTCAGGCTATGAAAGTTCAAGATCATATTACAGTTCTGCAACTACGTTCCACGCTTACCTTGACTATGTGCGGTCATGACATTGAAAATGAACTCACCTTGGAATCTCTTCCTCTGTTCCTTGGCTTTTGTCATCCTCCACTTGGCTCTCTCCTCCACGGCCTTCCTGTCCTCCTCGATGGACTGCAGGGCTCTCCCATCCACCTCATGGAAGCTCCCGCCATTTCCCGCCACCATCTCCTTCATCTTCTGCAGCAGCTCTGCCACCTGAGCCTTGTTGTCCTTGTTCTTGTTGTCGAGGGCGTGGTACCAGTTCCCACACTTCTCCACCAGCCACTGAAGAGCCTTCCCTTCCTCCTCTATGTGCTGCTCGATGGACTTGGCTCCGAGCCAATCAGCTCTGGAGAATAAAATCATGGTGCGGTTCCAGACACGCCCACTGATGAGCTGAAGGTGTTCCTCCACAGCTTCTCTTTGCCTCTCGGTGAAGGCCACATCCGTGTCGATGACCAGCAGGAAGACATGGGGTCCCGGCGGACACAGAGACGCACTGCGTGTCAGTTCCTGTTTCCCCTGCTTGGTAGTGTCGCGGACAGAGAAACCTTGCCACCAGCCGGGAGTGTCGACTATGGTTATGGGTGTCCCTTCCACACTAGCGCGTTTCACCACAGACTTCGAGGTCCCTTTCTTAATGTCAAACTCCTCGCTGCCCAGGATTGTGTTCCCCGACGCGCTCTTTCCAGCGTTTCTGCTCCCCAGCAGAACCACCCTGAGTTCTGTGGGCTGCTCTGCCCCTGAAAGAAAGAAAACTGAAAAATGACAACTGTAGAGACAGCTGAGAGAAGGCACGAGAGCACAAGATTAAGAACTTTTGATGGGAATGTTTTAAAGGGCATATCCTGAGAAGCTAATATTTAGAGTCATTTACATATAAAGTCAACTATTATTTGCAGTAATTTTGGTGCCATTTGCTCTGCATCTGAGTCATGTGGAAGTGACCTTACCCTGGAGGAGCCTACTCAGCTCCTCTCTGCGTTTGTCTGTCTGCATCTTCCTTTCCGTTGCCTTTGCTTCCACCTCCGTCTTCTTCGTCAGCATCATCTGACGAGTGCTTTCATCAACTTCAAAATGGCCGCCATTGTTTTCTGCCACCATCTCCTCAATCTTGTCCAGCAGCTGTGAGACCTGAGTGGGATCTTCCCTGTTCTTGTTGTTGAGAATATGGAATCTATTTCTGCATTTATCCGTCAGCCATTGCAGAGCATCTCCTTCTGTCTCTATGTGCTCCTCGATGCTTTTTTCTCTCAGCCAGTCACCGCAGGTGAACAGCACCATAGAGTATCTCCAGACTTTGTCGCCCAGGAGCGTCAGGTGGTCCACCAGCGATCTCCTGTGTTCCTCGGTGAAGGCTGAATCCACGGGAACGACCAGGAGGAAGACGTGGGGTCCGGGAGGGCACTCGCACACACTTCGCTTGATCTCTCGTCTGTCCGCCTCTGTGGTTTCCCTGAGAGATAAATGACCTTTCCACCCGGGCGTATCAACCAGGATCAGCTTCCTGCCAGCCACTGTTGCATGCCGGTTGTCGCTCTTTGCTGTTCTTTGTCTTCCGGATTCGAACCTCTCTTCTCCCAGGATGGTGTTTCCTGCTGAACTCTTCCCACCCCATCTTCCTCCCAGCAGAACAATCCTCAGCTCTTTACTCTCTGCAGAGTGCAAACAGAGAATCGAGAACCATTTAGCGATAAATGCTGGGAGTAAACACAGATCCTACACAAAACTGCTAAACAGCTACCTAAATTGGCTATGATATTGGGGTAATCTTTGTCCTAGTGCTCACCCTTCATGACAAATGCTGCTTATTGTTCTGCAACCACCCACAGAACAAAAGCTGCAGCAGAGCCTGGCATTGCTTGAGAAATGTTGTCAGAACTGGGCCCTGGCAGGACATGAGAAGAAGTGTAATTTTTAACCTTTTATAGAGTAGTTAAAAAAAAAATGTTCATTCGGAATTTGGAAGCCAGTGTTCCAGAGCTTCATGGCTTTCAATAACCAGAAGTGGTTGTTACATCAGCATTAGAATGCTCAGTTCTAATCACAAATTTGAGAATATATTTGTGGTCTCACATTTAAAACGGTGAAAAGAACAACACCTAGGGAATGCAGACTCATGCTCACTCTTGGGGATAAAACATTGGAACACTGTACATATTTAGGAAGAGAAGAAACTTCAGCTTTGTGGTGAAAACTAAAAAAGAAAACACAAAGCATAATACCAAAAAAGACGCTTTACAGAACTGATGTGATCGCAGAACTATGTCAAGAAAATTAGGCACAGCCCACAGTACTTCCCCACCAATCAGAAACAAGAAGATTACAATGAATTACAACAACCAATGATATTTTCTTCCCTGTTCCTTGTAGTTTACTGTAAGTATGCAGAGCCGTTTCAGGCCACACCCCTTCCTTGATGACCTCGTCATATTCCATGATGAATATATATTTTTTGATCATCATAATAAATTAGCTCCACAGAAATGTGAAATGTTTTCTCATGGTCATTTGACTTATTTGTTTGGTTGTATGTGTACTGAAGGTATCCAAAGCTCTCTCAAAGGTACAATAGGATAATTCCACAGGACTGGGTTTTTGGTTACAAGCATACAGATGCATTCAATGCAAATGCTGCTTAAAAGTCCAGGAATTCCCCCAATTTGAGAACAACTTCTGCACAATACAAAACAATCTGTGAACAACGTCTGCACAATTCAAAAGGATCTTTTCAGCAAGCAGGGGCTGTACAGCATACAACCCCTTACTTGCCCATGCACATCACGTTCTATAACCAAAACAAAATAAAAAAAACAAAAACAAAAACAACAGTAGTCATGAAATCACGCCTGAGAATCTATGATTACTTGCTAGCCAACAATTTGTGAAGGCTAAAAAGTTGGATCCTGCAAAGTATCATGTAAGAGGAGCATGAAATTTTCTGGACTCTTAGAGCTTCACTCAGAACTGCTTCACTTCAAAGTAAACAGGAGTGCAACTGGAATGTTTGTGGGAAGTGGTTATGCGCCGAACCACAGAGACCTGTTTTTCCCGTTGTGCTAATTAATGTGCGGCTTCTGAAGTAGATCATTGACACATGAGCTCAACATGTAAAAGCAACACACAGAATCGCTGTGTAGAAACAAGCCCTTTTTTCCTGCGTGATGTTTTCCCAACGTGCAAAACGTCCTCCGCAAAGGTAAACACCATCTTCTCTGCACGTCTAATCAAAGCCAAACCGGCTTGACTACATTAATTCTAAACGGGTTTGATATTACTCACAGGTGAAGGGCACAGGTGAGCATGTGAAGGGTAACACCTGAACAATTACTCCACAGACAAAGCAGAACACAATATTACATCAAAGGCTCATGGGAGTTTGTCAGCAAATAACATTGGGGGCAAGTAGACTTCAGTACAGGTAATCACACTAACCAGAGATTTCTGTACAGGTAATCACACTAACCAGAGATTTCTGTACAGGTAATCGCACTAACCAGAGATTTCTGTACAGGTAATCACACTAACCAGAGATTTCTGTACAGGTAATCACACTGACCAAAGGTTTCTGTACAGGTAATCCTTCTAACCAAAGGTTTCTGCACAGGTAATCACACTGACCTAAAGTTTCTGTACAGGTAATCACACTAGCCAGAGATTTCTGTACAGGTAATCACACTAACCAGAGATTTCTGTACAGGTAATCACACTGACCAAAGGTTTCCGTACAGGAAATCACACTGACCAAAGGTTTCTGTACAGGTAATCGCACTAGCCAGAGATTTCTGTACAGGTAATCACACTGACCAGAGATTTCTGTACAGGTAATCACACTAACCAGAGATTTCTGTACAGGTAATCGCACTAGCCAGAGATTTCTGTACAGGTAATCACACTGACCAAAGGTTTCTGTACAGGTAATCCTTCTAACCAAAGGTTTCTGCACAGGTAATCACACTGACCTAAAGTTTCTGTACAGGTAATCACACTAGCCAGAGATTTCTGTACAGGTAATCCCAATAACCAAAGGTTTCTGCACAGGTAATCACACTGACCAAAAGTTTCTGTACAGGAAATCGCACTGGCCAAAGGTTTCTGTACAGGATATCACACTAAACAGATTTCTGTACAGTTAATGATAATTTGTCCGCAATACAACATCTTTTACTGTATTTATTGTAAAAAAAAAAAGCAAAGTGCATTTCTATACAGTAAAATACCGCCGTGCTTCATTGTAAAAGGAGACTCACCATCGTTTCTCAGTAGTGACGCGGCAGTTGCCATTTGGGTTTCACACTTGTTTTCTTCTGTTGTCGTGCCGGTTCGTCCACACTTGGTTCTGCCTAAGAGATTTATTTATTGTTTTAATCAGCCGATCTTAAGTGAGAGTGCAGGAGTAATGAAGTAGAGGTCTGCTGCTCTGGATCTGCTTCGTTGTCACGGTCCCCTCTGAGTTCTCTCGCTGGGAGGAAACACCACCCTGTCGCCTGTAAAAACCTGAGCGGCCACCGCGTCCAGCACAATGAGGAGAATGTGTGATGAGTGTGAGTTTGCTGTGTACCTGGGAGGCACAGAGTATGCGAACACAGGTGGAGTGGGGTTGGTTGGCGGGGGGGGTGGTGTTTCCTGGAACTGTCTGGAATAGAATGGAATGCAATCACATGCATTATCGTGTTCCAACAGAAATGTGTTTATCATGAGTAGTTCATCATGTGCTTCAGAGAAAAATGTTCCGTCCAGTGTGAAGTGTGAACCTTCACAAGTTTCGCCTGAATGATTAGCATGGTGTTTTTTGTTGTTGTTTTTTGGACTTGGAATGCACATTCACACTGAGCACATCAAACAGACTTTTTGTTCGATTGACATGTAGAAGCATTCAGTGAGAATTCAGTCAGAAAATATTCTTTTCACAGAGCATTGGGTTTGCTGGCCATTCACCTGCAGTCAGTCTGGAGAATATTTAAGATCAACAGATAACAGAGCCTCCCTGCTGTTATTGCTGTTCTCTTGATTTCTCTGTGAGTTACTCATTTTCAAATGAATAGTTATGAATACACAAAAAATAATAATTTCCAAATCAAGAAATGAATATAAAAGAGTGGATCAAGACCATCAAAAACTACACTTTTAGTTTAATTATCAGATTATTAATTGTGAAAAAACTCTTGTGGAGAAAATGAGGAAATAAAAAGAAAGGAGAGAACATGGCATCTGGAGGTTCACAACCTACGGAGAGAGATTTCTTTCTACAAACAAATAGTTCAGTGCTTTATTTATTCATTTAATTAATTATTTGTGTACTTTTTATTTCTGTATAAAATACATCAAAAGGAAATATGAAACATTAAATCTTAAACATGTTTTAATTAAGATGTGCATTTCTCTAGTTCCCTTACATTGTTCCAGAGAAGAAATTCAGAGAGAATTTTCTCATAGTGCTACAATACAGAAAGCATTTTTTTAGTGCAGAAATTCATAAACAACCTATTATATCTAATGTATAACAATTACATATTTTTTACAAAAATGAAATGGCCGATTTCAAATAATGGCATTTTCACCATGAAACAATAAGAAACAGATTAATAATAACACGTAATTGACTAAAAAAACGTAATGAATAATCTGTAAAAAGAATCAGTATTAATCATTATTAATAATTGAGTTAATCGATAAATAGCCAGACAACAGTACATCCAAACCTAATATAAAGATGAAGAACAGTGATTCTTACAAACTTATAGAGACAGTGATGCCACTTCAAAACAAAAACGCCTGTCAGAGACAGTGGTTTCACTTTCAAATAATAATTTTTAAAAGTACAGAGACGGTGGTGTCACTTAAAAACAAACCCTAAACAGAAAGAGATGTCACTCTTGAAATCCTCCATGGGTGCAGTGACATCACAGGCGAGAGAGAGAAAGTAACTCCTCCTTCCTGGGATCCGAGGTTGGCCTCCTAACTCTGGTGGAGAGGCCCTGTGAAGCAGGGGTCCTCAGTCTCATCCAGAAAGGGCGGGTGCAGGTGCAGGCTTTAGTGTTTTATTTATTTACTGACCTTTATGTATAGAGGGTAAATTGACTGAGCAAGACATGCTCTTTTACAGCAATGCCCTGTTCCCTACTGCTGAGCAGTAACACACCTGACTCGACTAAAATAGGTCCTGAGCAGAGACTCTAATGGTTGATTAGTAGAATCAGGCATGTTGCTGTTCAATTGGAACAGAAGCCTGCACCCCCTCCGGCCCTTTCTGGGTAAGACTCAGGACCCCTGCTGAACAGGGCTAGGGGGGATTCAGGCCCCAGATATGTGCTCCTGCCTGGGGGGGCCAGACGCCCTGTTCCTCGTCCCGGGCTCCGCCCAGCAGGGTGGCCTCCATCTCCGTCCACGGGACGTCCCACTGGATCTCTGTGGCGTCCGGCTTGGTCTGGGGCCTCTCCCCTTTGGGGCCCTCTCTATGGGAGCTGCCCATGGGACAGCCGCTGCAGCAGGAACACTTCAAAAGGGACCTGCTCGTCCCCCAATCCCCAACCCCAAAAAAACCCCAAAACCTGTTATATTCCCATTCCGCTGCCTTGGTAAGCAATGGGGGGGGGGGGGGGGGGGGGGGGGGGGGGGTTTGGGGCTCTTTCACTTTCTCCTTAAAATTAGCATTCCGTTCAGACGCAGGAGGCCAGGTAAAGTGGGTTAAATTGTGCGACAGTTTTAAAATGCTTTAATTCTTTACATAAATGCAGAGCAGCTTGCAGTTCAGAATAAATTCAGCATTAGTAGCTGACAGCCGCCCCCTGCAGGCACAGAGTGTTACTGCATATCAAACCCATTGAGATAGATGGACATTTTAACACACCTGCGGTGACAAGCCAGCAGAGTGAATGCCAGAACGAGGAGGGCTCCCAGAATGCAGCAGGGCACCACCGCCATCAACCAAGAGCCTGTGGGAGAAGGAGCTGAGACACACCAGGATATCAACAAAGCAGCAAAACGAGTGTGTGAGTGTGTGTGTGCGTGTGTGTGTCCGATTGAGAGTGATGTACCTTCTGTGGGCGAGGTCGAGGGCACTTGCAGGTCTGTAGGAGAGATCCGCTGTGTTTTGAGAACACCTGCTGGGCAACGAGCAAAAGGGACGTGATGGAATTTTCCTCCAGTCAGAGAGAAAGCAAACATCCCAGGGAATCGCACATTCTATTTTTAATGATCGTTTTATTTTATCCATGAAATTGGAAAATGGAAATTTTCATCTTTCGTCTTCGTCCTGTTGTTTCCTGCTATAGCGCCCCTCGCTGTGACGCCTGGAACTGCAGCTTGCGTCGCGTTAAGAATGTCAGGTGACACATTTTAGAACGCAGCGACGAGTGAATCCGACTTTGCGCAGCTCGAAGCGAGCTGCATTGGCGTACTGACGTGCGGTGTGTTCCCAGCCTTAGGCTTGGCCTAACACATAGACTCTTAAAGACTGGGAAAATTAGGATACATATTTCAAATTCTTAACCACCAATTTACACCGTTCCTGCAGCATCAGCCTTATGCATAATTTTCAGCATAAATATATAATCCAGAGTGACAATCCACACAAATGGCAGTTTGTGAAATATAAATACAATCCACTCGTCCAAAAGGATATTTGCAGAAGCAATTCAGGTTGAGCGGCTTGTTCAGGAGTGCCTGCTCTCTCTCTCACCCGACTTGCGTGAGTAAACGCTGCGTCCCCTCTCAGTAACGCTCCTGGCGACCAGCGCGGCAGCGCGGCCTCACCTCGCACGGACAGCCAGCTCCCGGCGCTCTCCGTGCCGTTGGGGCCCGCGCAGGCGTAGAGACCCTGGTCCGCCCCGGTCACGTTTCGGAGGGTCACCTGTGTGCTGTTCAGGGGGTGCACCTCGACTCCGTCCCGGTAGAAAGCCGTCGCGTTGGCTCCCTGCCGCCAGAGGAGGCAGCGTAGAGTCACGGAGTCTCCCGCGGCCACCGGCTGGGCAGGGCTCTGAATGATGATTGGCCCGTCTGTGTGACAGAGTGAAACAGGCATTAGTGTCACTGAGCAGAGCACAGATAGAATAGATTGAGCAGGGCCAGATCAGTGTTACTAAGCAGAGCACAGATAGAATAGATTGAGCAGGGCTGGATCAGTGTTACTAAGCACAGCACCAATTAGGCAGTAAAACTGACTCACAGACTTACAGACCACAGTAATGTTGACAGTGCTGGTGCGTCTCTCTCCCACGTCAGACTCGCACCAGTAGAGGCCGCTGTTGCCAGAGTGCAGGCCGGAGATTTGGCAGGCCCCAGGCCTCTCCGTACTCACAGTGCCCCCTGCAGGAATGCAGCCAGACTGCACCCCTGAGCCCGAGATGTGCTTCAGTGTCCAACCTACAGAAAAGGCACAGCATTTTTCAAATTTATTTTTACTTTAAAGTTACTTTATTACGGAAAATTAGTTTATAAATGTAAACCTGCCAGAAATCCAGGATAAAATAAGATATATATATATATATCTCGTGCTGCATGGCTGCAGTGTGAACTGAGAGTGCTGCGTCTTGCCTGTGGAATTGTCCTCTCGGTTGGGGCACCACAGAGTCATCTTTTCCCCCTGGAAATGCTGCCTGCTGTTGGGGTGCAGGATGAGCAGGGCTGGGGGGTGTTCTGGGGGTGGGGGTTGACGGGGTTAAGAGAGAGGGATGAGCGAAAAGGAGAGAGAAATCTCTCATAATTATTCAATTAGAATCCTTTTGACCTGACATTTTAGCTTCATGCACTGGGCAGCAGCTAGAAGACAGCCGTCTGAGTGACCCCGCACGGAGCTTTGTGTCGTGCGGAGTGTGGATCTACGGGTGAACCAGAGCTGGTGTACGGCTAGCACAGAGCTGCCATGAAGCTCGAAAAAGGATTCAGCCCTCTGGGTACGGGGTACTGTCCCTCTGGGTGCGGGGTACTGTCCAGCTTGACCCACCTGGCTGTGATGGAAGACCTGCACCTCTGACCTCTGACCTCTGGCAGGTGACCTGCACGTGCCCGATTCCACCTGCTGAATCAGGGCCGGCTGCATGGGGCTGCAGGGACACCCACCTGAGACGTTCAGGTGGACGGCGTTGCTAGGCAGCGACAGAGTGGGCGGGGCCCCCCTCTCCGCGCAGCAGCAGTACAGCCCCCGGTCAGACGTTTCGGCCGCGGTAATGGTGTAGCGGCCGCCCGCCGCCCCGCGCAGTCGGGTCTGGGGGCAGGGGGCGGGGGGGTCGCCTCTGAGCCAGCGGTACGTCCAGTTCCCGGGGGGGTCCCCGCTCACCCCACACCTCAGGGAGACCGTCTCCCCAACGTAGACGCTCGGTCCGGGGGGCTCCACGGTGAGGGTGACCCGGGGGTCTGAGGGTGGGGGTCGGGGAGGGCGTGGGGGAGAGGCTCATCATCACACCCCTGCAAGCCTGTCACAGTCTAGCTCTGTCATGTGTGTGTGAGCAGCGTGCACATATGTGTGTGTGTGAGCAGGGCGTATGTGTGTGTGTGTGTGCAGCGTGTGTGTGTGTGTGAGCAGCGTGTGTGTGTGTGTGTGTGTGAGCAGGGCGTATGTGTGTGTGTGTGTGTGAGCAGGGCGTATGTGTATGTGTGTGTGTGTAGCGTGTGTGTGTGTGTGTGTGTGTGTGTATGTGAATGTCAGAAAGCTCTGAATACCTTGAGACATCCCAGGATGGAGTGATGCTGTAATCACTGAAAAAAGGTGACATCATCACTTTCAGCTCAATTATGACATCAGCACTGTGAGTTTTATTAAGACATTAGCATGCACACTGGAATTTACATTATCACCAGCACTGATAACACTAATTATGTTATTATGACATCACAGCAGCCAGTGTTGCCTTCTTCATCACTACGGAAACAACCCGTTGTTTTATTATTAGTCTTTTTCAAAATTCCACGTCAGTGTTCCAGAGCTCCACTGCTTTCAGTTACCAGAAGTGTTTGCTGCATCAGCACTGGAATGTTCAGTTAAGATCATTCCAATCACATATTTGTGATCCTACACATAAAGCAGGGTTTCCTCAGTCTTATCCAGAAAGGGCCGGTGTGGGTGCAGGCCTTTGTTTCAACCACACCTGATTCTAATAATCTAGGTCCATTGCAAAGACTCTAGTGGTTGATTAGTAGCATCAGATGTGCTACTGTTCAGTTTGAACTAAAGCCTCCACCCTCACCGGCCCTTTCTGGTTAAGAATGAGTGCCCCAAGCCTTAAGGGGTTAAATAGATCAATCCAGCTCCGATTTGTGGTCCTTATGTATCACTTACAGCTCATATATCGACACATTTATTCATCCTTATTGTTTACATATTTATAAACAATTTCATATACAAGCGCAGGCAGAATGATGAGCAGAGGGAGGGTCCTTGTCCCTGAAACAGTCTAACGTTCTGGCTCTCAGGCTCGCCTGCAGTAAACATTGTGCTTCTAAGATTGTTATCCTTCCGATAATTAGGGAGGAATCCTCCAGCCCTTCCTGCGCCCCGCCCACTTCAGTCTGGCGGCTCCACCGGGAAAACAAAAATAAATAAAAATATTAAAAAATAAAAAAGTTCACAAGGAGCAAAATGCAAAAACACGCACACTGCTCCAGGATTTATGTGGGCAAACATGGAACACATAGGAATTCTGATATCCACAACCCTTGTGTTTCAAAACTTTTTTTTTGTTGCGTGAATTTTATGTTTATGCGGCACGAATCACCAGTTTTGGTGGACGGAGCCGAAGCTGTAGCCGCTGATATGAGCCCACATAACTCACAGACCCAGAACACGCATTTCGTCTTCAGGACACCTGAATGCGTTTGATGTACCGCAGGTGTCCCGCAGTACCGCGGTTTGCACCTGTAGATGTGTCGTACAATTTGCGGTCTGCATCCGTCCTCGTGTGTACATGTACATACGCGTACGTGACCTTGCAGAGGCGGGAGAACTAGATTTCTCGCATCTCTTTCTTGAAACTGATGAAAGAGCGTGCTTTCTCGGGGATTCTGCGTTTTTTCTGTTGCATTTCCTGAGAGCTACACTGATGTTCTCCACTTTTGTTGTCTGGCGAATGCTGGCAATGTAAGGTACTGGTGTACACAAGGCTGAATATGCAGTTATCTGGATTTCAGTCAGTTAAACAATGTTGACAGCCACTGCGTCAATTTGATATATTGTCTGGATGCAAATAAAGCCTCATAATAACAAAAAACAACAACAACAACATAAAAAAACATTTACAATCGATCCAATATTTCAAATCAGCCTCTCATGATAATAAATGGGACACACACACACTTTATGCTCATGCTAATATTTCTAGATTTAAATTTGAGAAATTATAGATGGTAAGTAACAGAGGCTTTTATTTTTTATTTAATATCTGTTTTATTTTAAAATATATATTTTTTATTTAATACCCCCCCCCCCCCCCCTCGCCTGCTGTACTTACCCAGAGCCACAGCAAAAGAAGCAGCTCCCATCCTGGCCTGAACAACTCCAACTGTGACTGGACAGCTACTAATCTCTCTCTCTCTTTCCCCCTCTCTCTAACTCTCACTCTCTGTTTCTCTCTCTCTCTCCCTCCCTCTCTCTGACTCACTCTCTTTCCCCCTCTCTCACTCTCTCCCTGTCTGTTTCCCCTCTCTCCCACTGACTCTCTCTTTCCCCCTCTCTCCCTCCCTCTCTCTTTTCCCCTCTCTCTCCCTCTGACCCTCACTTGCTCTCTCTCTTTCCCCCTCTCTCCCTCTGACTCTCCCTCTTCCCCCCCTCTCTCTCTTCTCTCTCTCTCTCTCATGCGCGCACACACACACACACACACACACACACACACATACAAACACACACACATAAGAATATTAGAAAAAGTGATGTTGAGAACAGCCCATTCATCCCTACTTTGCCCATTTATCTTTTGGATTTAAAAAATAGACACAGAGAAGAAATAAAAGAAACTATCAAAATAAACCAACCAAAATACAACAATCAATCAAAAATGATCAATCATCAAAACAACAAAACCCAATAAAATCTGTATAACTCATAACAACAATAAATCCAAGTGGGTCAACAACCTCGATTGAATCCTATCATCTGCAAATGTAACTACTCATCTTTGTAGCAAGCTAATTTATATAAAAGAGGAAGAGTTGAAGGACCCAGCACAGACCCCTGTGGGACTCCACTTTGTACTGGACCATGCCCTGATACAATTCCTCCTACCATAACACTTCATGTTTGGCCATGCAACCACTTCCACACCTGTGGTTCCTACTGTGAGACTTTGTCGTAAGTTTTTTAAAAATCAAAATAAACTGTCATAGGCCTGATTCAGGTCATAGAACAATGGAGCCTCCTCAAAAAAGTCTACAAGGTTTTTTTAGACATGACTTCTCCATGCGAAACCCTTGCTGACTATCACTTAAAGTAGTATTGATTTCAAGTTATAATACAACACATGCAAACACTCTCTCTCAAACAAACACACAAACACACATGAAAACACACACACAGAACACACAGGAATTCCCAAAGCGCAGTGCAACCTGCCTATCCAGTTTAGAAAGTAGATAGTAGCAGAAAACAGAGCATGCAATATAAAGCAAAATGGGCAAATGGCATCCCCTGAAAATGGCTTAAACTGACACTGACAGGTGTGCACAAGGACAGAATCAGGTGGGAAAGTTCACAATAAACCACTAGAGAAATTTGACGGACAGAAGTTTTAAACCCAATCGTGCCAAATTGCCATGAAGGGCCAGCATGCAGGTTTTCATTCCAACCAATCCGTACACCTGCTGATTTCACTGATTAATTTCCTCCTCTCTGGTTGAAGGTGTGTTCATTAGAGAACTCAGCAGGTGTAATGTAATGATTGGTTGGAATGAGGATATTCTTGGCCCTCCATGGTACGTGATTTTGCACGACTAACAATAACTTGTTCGATTCCTTCCCACCAGCAAGAGCTCTATTTTGCCAGCGCTACTGTTATGGTTCATCACAACACTATAGAGATGTCTGAATACACTACATGGGAACATTGCTGAAATTTGCATTTGGTTTCTTCTGTAACACGCGTTGGAAATTGGCAAGGAATTAACAAAATGCACATAGGACATTAATAAACCTTATTTTCCCCATGTGACGCACTTCTTCCAAACAACTGGACACTAAAACGTGTAGCTATTGAGCTCTGTGGGTCAACTTGGTATTATTAATAATTCCTAGTCACCCACTGACAGGAAATGTGTGCATTTTAGAGGGTAAACCCGTGTTATCCACTGCACCTCCGTGCCACCTCTTTTAAAGGCATAAGAGACCATTTCCCAAGTGACTTGACACAATTTAGGAGACATTGGGTAGCATTGCTTTGGAATGCAGCTTCTTTCAGTGAGGCAAGATTTGTTTGTAGTACAGTAACTTGGCGTCATTTTGATATCAACACTTTTAATTGCAGGCCTAGATTTAGCCAGTTTGAAGGAATTACTCATAGACAGTGCTCTGTAAGTGAGAGTAACTTGGCATTGTTGTACGTTGAAAACATGTTTTTAATGAGATACATTAAACATGAAAACTATGTGGTATTTGACTGGAAGAGAATGTTGTCTGGTTGAAAGATTAGACCAGCAGTAAAAAGGGTGTGCACTGTAAAAAAAAGCGAAAAAACGTGGTGGCACGCCCTTCTGGAGCATAAAAGACAGCAGGTGCGAGGTTACCTTCAGTTTCAACAAGCAGAGGGTTGCGCTGGATAAAAACTTCTGAATCGATACAAAATATAGAAGCGCGATTGGAAAGAGAAACGAGTATTTTCATCGGAATCGATTAACTTTTCCCAGAAATTTAAAGAGATTTTATTTTCTGTAGATTGTGTAAAAACAGTAAGAGAAAGTGAAATTAAATCATAGGCTGTAAGAAGTCATTACAGGGTGCCAGGCTGAGGAAAAGAACGTACCGGAATGGCGTCTCTCCCTGAACATGAATTCACCTGCCCCGTGTGCATTGACATCTTCACAGACCCCGTCTTACTGAAATGCAGCCACAGCTTCTGTAAAGCCTGTCTGCACAAGTGCTGGAAGGAGAAAAGGGCAGGAGAATGTCCGATATGTAGAGTGAAAACAACCAAGGACCCGACTTGTAATCGGGCCTTGAAGAACCTGTGCGAGGCGTTTTTGAACCACAAGACTGAGAAACCAGCTTCGACATCCGAATCACTCTGCAGTCTCCACGGCGAC
This sequence comes from Anguilla anguilla, assembly GCF_013347855.1. Classification (NCBI taxonomy): domain Eukaryota; kingdom Metazoa; phylum Chordata; class Actinopteri; order Anguilliformes; family Anguillidae; genus Anguilla; species Anguilla anguilla. Next base: position 66,372,516 of record NC_049204.1, read on the forward strand.
AGATTCAACCTCTTCTGCCTGAACGACGAGGAGCTGCTCTGCCTCATCTGTCAAACTTCAGAGAAGCACGAAAACCACAAACTGCGACCCGTCCAAGAAGCAGCACTTAAGTATAAGGTTTGAAAGACATGTATTTAAATCATGACATATATTATCCACATTTGATTTATTATAACAATAACTCATTTCGACTCCGGCTCAAATGGCTCTGTTTTGACAGCGCTAATGTTATGGTTTATCACAACGCAATGAAGTGTGAGAAGGCTACATGGACACTGTTGAAATTCCATTCACTTTTTCTGGAAGGTTGCAAACTGATTGCTCAGATTATACTACAACTTGTAAGGGCCATACTCACATAAAACATGAAAATGCCTTTTTCCCGGCACACCCAAAAATCAGATGCAGAATGAATTTTTTTGTTAGAGCCTAGTTTTTGTTCGAAACTGAGGATATCATGGTCTAATTATAATAATTGTTAAATTATTTTCGTCAAAAAACAACATCCACCGTCATGCACAGCCTGCCTACCAATTAAATTTTAAAAAGTTGATACATGCGCAAGTAGCCGCGAGCATCACGGGAGTCTAGCAGTGTAACTCCCCTCAACAAGTGCGACTCCTTCGGCACCTCTCTAGAGCCGTTGGTCCGTTCTGGGCAAGTGGCCAAAACCAGACTTCGTTTTTGAAGCTCATTTCCTGGTGTTGTAGTTCCTGGTTGCTCACTAGCGCCACTACGGATGGCTCCAGTATAAGTGTTTTCATATCCGGTTTCCATGTAAGTCTACGGTACAAATGCGATCAAAATACAAAGTCAGTAATTTTTCTCATGAGTACAAATAGTCACAATATGTGTATTTTATTCGTCGTATGACTGTCCATGGGTCGATTTCATGATTTATTGTGACATTTGGGCACTGTTTTTACTATTTCCTTTAGCCTACTTAACCAAATAATTTGTTGGCAGAAAGCGTAATCAGCTTGCTATATTTGGTAGTCCAGTAGCCTATGCTAAAACAGTTCGCAACTTCGGCTACCAAGCCATTTGACTAGCTAGTTAGCCCTAACCGGCAAATATTCAATCTGTCAAACGTGTTTGACGGCTTGTCAGTCGTGTACATTTCGTAAATGTCTACCTGGGCCATACTTCACGCATGTGACAAAGCTACTATAATCCCAATTTTGGGATAAACACTGCACAATTTTCAGTTTCATGAAGCGAATTAAGAGTCTTAAGGTTTATTTTCTGGATACATAGCCTACAACACACGATGAAATCACACACACAGAATTTAACGAAATTAACCATCGTTGTAAGACTGGCATTTAGAAAGGAACGTGTTTTTAGCATTTAAGAGACCGACAAGCTAGGCATTTAAGACAGTGGTTCTCAGAATCGGTTCTGGGGGCTCCTTGCGTATATTGGCTTTTCTCCATTGGTTTTGATGATTTACAATAAAAAAAATAATAGCCTAATAATAATTAGAAATTCAATGTACATTATTTTTGTCTTCATGCACCAGGTGGAAAACTTGCTGTACAAAGTGCGTTGTCATATTTACACGCCTGCAGATCAGTTAAAATACTTGGTAGACTTCTTAATTACCGCTGACAGTGTTAATTTCTATTCGGTAGAAAGTGACTTGCGAACGATCGGTCAGCTAGCGTCACCCAGCAAGTGAACACCACAAACGGCGATGGAGTAGCTAGTAGCAGTTACTGGCTCGTTAACTGACTGTGGCAAAAACCTACGAAACTTAGCCTAGTCAAATCACCAGTAGCTTACACATCTCTGATTGTTTGACCTTTCAGTGTAGTCGATGTTCTTTCCCTGTGGTTCATATTGCTAATGCGTGAGCTAACCACGGATAGCCTACCTAGCTCACTGGTAAACTGATATGCTAGCTAAGCATATTCGTTTTGGTGAGAAACATAGATTGAAGATAACAGACCATAATTGTATTATTAATGTCATACATATAACGTGATTACATGAGACAGTCACCGATGGAAACTAAACTCCGTAAACATTTGATAATATATTTTAAAACATAGGCTAATGGCAGACAACTAGCCTCAAGTTCGTTCAGGTTGATGGGCTTTTCCGCACCGACTGTCAATCACATTGTAAAAATCACAAGACCGCTTAACTCTGTGGTTTTGGCTCCAAATCGACAACATGGCCGCACCCGCTTCAAAACGTGTTTTAGAGACCCACGGAGAGGCAATGGGTGACGTCACAGTAGCTTTGTCCATATTTTTTTACAGTCTCTGCTCTGGTTCTGGCCATACTGTAAAAACATGGCGGTGCAACATGGCGGCCTCGGTGGAAGAGGACCCGCTTCCTATGTAGATATAAAGGGCTCATTCTATGGTAACGAAGACACGATTCTTATTTTCATGGGATTATACACTAATTAAAACATATTTATGAATATTATATTCCATTTCTGCCAAGTCAGTTCCACTAGATGGCGCTAAATTCTACACACTGCACCTTTGATTCAACCCTTTTCTGTGCGCACTGACGTAAAACCATGCGGACCAAATTGGAATGAAATAAATATGATGTCTTCTTCAGTGGGGGGGGGGGGGGGGGGGGGGGGGGGGAATCACTGCCTGGGGTCATTAGTTCAGTGTGAATAAATTCTAGAGCAAAAAAAATTTGTCCAAAATTATTTAATTTGGCCAGGTTAAATTCGTAGTTTTGAATGGACTTAAATTGAGAAATTTGCTTTTTGGCACCAGAGGCTTACTAAACTGCAATACATGGAGTAACCACTGGAGTTTATGAGCTTCACGGAGAATGGGAATCCCTGGTCCCCCGGCTACTCCGGACATCATAAGATTTGTTCCTGAAATATAAACTCATGTGATTGCAGGAGGAGCTGGAGACAGTGCTGAGGCCCCTACAGGACAAGCTGCGGGCCTTTACTAAAGAGAAGCAGAAGAGTGACCGAGAGGCTGAGATCATCAAGGTACACTTGATAGCGGACAGCTTCAATTTAAAATTAGAACATAGAAGAAAGTCCGTTTTTGGATTGAAAGACATAAACTGGGATCCTGGGACATCCAGAGAAATATCTTTTTCATTTCTCCATGGAAAGCACAGTTTTAAAATAAAATTTAAAATGGTGCTCTTCCATGTATAACACAAACCAATGAGTTCACCTAAGTTTTTTTTTGACAAATGTCTCCACAAGATTACTGACTAAACTGTGCTAATTCCACAGAGGTGTAATGCATAGGCTCTGGTTACCATGGTTATGTAAATAATGGTCTGAGGGCAGATCAAAAGACTGAGAATAATGCATTCATACCCAGCATTAAATGCATTGTTTATTTACAAATACAGGTCTGTAAATGAATTACAATTTTATGAATACAGCCACCTCATTTAAGAACAAGGTTCAGATGCTTTTCACTATTCACGCATATCACTATATCCATTCAACATATATTTGCAATCACCATGAAACTTAAAAAATAAATATATCTGCAAGCCGTCGTTATGGAGACCAGTCACTCCTAGCCACAATTATTCTGATTAATCTGTTAATTAATTAAATAAGCCTACAGTGCACCCATGTCATAAAACACTGTGAAATGAACAGAATGAGTGGCAGTGTATTATAATGGGTATGGAGCTGGTCTTTTAACCTAAAGGTCATAGGTTCAGTTCCTAGGACACTGCTGTTGTACACTTGAGCAAGGTACTTGACCTGCATTGCTTCTGTATAAATGTATACAATGTAAATGCTATGACTTTGAAGTATGAAGTATGAAGAATGAAGTATGAATTTCACATTTCACAAGTATGCACTGTGCATTTCACAATTGTTTTTTTCATGTTAAGTAAGGCCATTTCGCCCAGAGGAGAGTAGTGCACTAATTTGCTGTACTTTAAGTATGAATCAGGGTAAATTATTTCCACAAACTGCCCAGTAAAGTGTTGCATTAGACCACAGTATCCTGGGCCCAGAGTTTAATCTGAGGCTCATTACAGTATGAACAGACTAAATTCTGTGCTCTGTTCATGTGATATTTGGGGTTATCTGTAGCCCAGGTGCATGCAGTTTAATGTTGATGATGTTGTTTTGGGCCTGTGTGTTGTAATCACACTGGTTAGTCAATTTCTACAGAAGTGCCAAATTTGTCTTTCAGAGCCAGGCAGAATGCACAGTGATACAAATACAAGAGGAGTTTGAGATACTTCACCAGTTTCTGAGAGATGAAGAGGCAGCCAGGATCGCTGCGCTGAGGGAGGAAGAGGAGCAGAAGAGCCAGAGGATTAAGGAGAGGGTTGAAAAAATGACAAAAGAGATTTCATCCCTGACAGAAGCGATCAGAGCCTTAGAGCAGGAGATGAGGGCTGATGATATCTCTTTCCTGCAGGTGAGCACCGATTACTGTGTGCAATACGTGTGTGTTCATTTGGAATAGATGTGTGCTAATGTGAGATACACGTGTGTTAAGTACGTGTCCTCAAACTGAATTCATGGTCATCACTGTCAATCCAGAATCAGCACGAACAGTGAAGATGACGTCTGACCACCAAAAACGTATCAAATATGTCGGTTGTTGTGATTAAATGATTTTAACATACCAATAATTTAAGCCAACTGCTGACTATTTAATACTCTCTTTATTTCAGAACTACAAGGTCACAAAGAGAAGGTATGTGAACTCCTGTCTGTTTCTCTTTTCTATTGTTTGTGTTGTAGTGCAGTACTGACTCCTCTGTTACTGGCTATCTCTTTTCTATTGTACTGAACCCAAACCCAGTGCAGTACTGACTCCTGTGTTACTGGCTGTCTCTTTTCTATTGTACTGAACTCAAAACCCAGTGCAGTACTGACTCCTGTGTTACTGACTGTCTCTTTTCTATTGTACTGAACCCAAACCCAGTGCAGTACTGACTCCTGTGTTAATGACTGTCTCTTTTCTATTGTACTGAACCCAAACCCAGTGCAATACTGACTCCTGAATATTGTCACAGAGCCCAGAGCGAAGTGTCAAATCCAGAGAAGGTGTCAGGAGGCTCTATCGATGTGGCCAAACACCTGGGCAACCTGAAGTGCAGGGTGTGGGAGAAGATGCAGGGGATTGTTCAGTACAGTGAGTATTGGAAGCTTACTGTTACACCTGCAAGTTCTGATTCAGCGTGCGTAGCAATGAACGTGGTTATGTTTTTCTATCAAGTACATGTGTGTCTCGGGAGTGCCCTGCACTAAGTGTGTGTTAATGAGGACGGGAATGGCACAGAGACTGAAAATTATAGTTGTGCAGTCTGACCGTTCAGCAGTTGTGTTACGGCGATGGTGAATCTCTGCGTAGAACAGTGACACAGACACGCACTCTAACGGGTCTCACTTTGCAGACATGCAGCCTGAAACAGAGGAGCTCAGCGCCCCCCCTAAAGAGCTCTATGAGACCGTTCCAGTGGCAGCCCGCACCTACAAAAAACTGGTTAGTTTGACTTTCCCTTTGTTACGTTGAGCAAGTAGTTTTTCACAAAATCACAATGTACTTGTTATTGAAATTCTGGCGTAATATTGGTTGTGCTGAGCTGGGATTTAAACATCTGTGAGCACACCAGTGTTTCCTTGTGTAACAACTGGTGGCCAAATTAGAGTTCTCATAGTTAAGTTATGATCATTGACTCGGGTAAGGCACCAAACAGTAAAAAAAAAAAAGTGTGTTTTTTTTAACTTGGATTTTTACAAGTGAGGTCTGTCCACTGAGCAGAGAGCTGCTGTTTGAGTCATTCGAACACTCAGAATTTCTCTAGTTTTTAAAATGAGCACTACCAGTTACAGGCAGCTAACGGCACAGGGTTACTGCACCTGCAACAGTTTTACCCGCTGTGGCACCACACCCACCATCACCGTTACTGCGCAACAGCACTGCCTCATTATTGCATTACAGCAAACAATACAATACTACACCTCAACTACACCCCAGTACTGTGCTTTTGGTTCTGTATGCCCCCACTGCAGTCAGTGCTGTGCTTTTGGTACTGTACGCCCCCACTGCAGTCAGCACTGTGCTTTTGGTTCTGTACGCCCCCACTGCAGTCAGTGCTGTGCTTTTGGTTCTGTACGCCCCCACTGCAGTCAGCACTGTGCTTTTGGTACTGTACGCCCCCACTGCAGTCAGTGCTGTGCTTTTGGTTCGGTATGCCCCCACTGCAGTCAGTGCAACAGAAACCCTGCCCGTCATCTGATGCAGACCGAAGACTCACCACTCCAGACTGCACTGTGACACCCTTTACCCCCTTGATGATTTTTAAGGTGCCAGGGAGTGCTCAGCATCTTGTGTACAGACGGGCCAGCAGCCGTGACAATAAAAAGAAGTCGTCCACCCTGCTCCAGCTCATTCGCACCGGGGTACAAGGAAACCAAAAGACAGACAAGCAGGACAAGGAGGACAACGATGACCAGAACATCTGCGCCAGGGCGATATACGACTACCAGGCAGGTCAGTGAGCCTCAGCTGCGTATGCGTACTGGGTCAGTAGTTTTGCTCAAAGTTGTATAGTGGTCAGGGAACTGGGCTCAAATCTGTGTATATCCAGCTGTCTAAATGGATAATATTATGTCTTAAAAAATGCAGAATGTTGTGTAAGTTGGATAGAAGAAGCTGCCAATAGTAGTGATATAGGCTAAATCAGATTTATTGTGCATGTTTCATTGTGTAAACAATCACAAAGTGCTACATGAATAAATAAAAAATATGCAATGTAATGTAGCATTATGCTCGTGTTGAGCCATCATTACCCTGAGGTCACTGAGTCGTTACACGCTTGCATCCTTACGCTGATGCTAAGCCTTTGCTTGCACGTGTAATGTTCATCTTCAGCCTTAACACGTTTTCCTGTCCCCCCCGCAGCGGATGATACAGAGATCTCCTTTGATACCGGCGACATCATCACGGGCATTTCGATGATTGACGAGGGCTGGTGGCGGGGCTACGGCTCAGACGGGAGCTATGGAATGTTCCCGGCCAATTACGTGGAGCTCGTCTAAGCCCCGCCCACTCACTGCTTCCTCATGTCAGAACCGGGCTGCTCCAACTAGGACTTCAACTACCGACGCAGGGGACCAGCTGCTCGATTGGAGGATCATCACAAAAGATTAGAAAGTCCACAAACTGAGACAGCTATACTGAAGAGTGCACCCACATATTCCATAGCAGCATGGTTCTAGGATTATTAATATCATTGGATTATTATTACAGAGTCTGAGCTATCCTACTATTAGCACATTAGCATGGTGACGAAGCCTTTGGTACACAGTCTGAGAGATAATTAAGTTAGCACATTAGCATGGTTACGAAGTCTCTAAATCACTTTCACTCTCCAAGAGCTGTGACAGAACCTCAGTGGCAGAAAGTCTAGGCCTCTGGTGGTCATTTTCAAAATCTTTAGTTGATGCACAAATGCAAAGAGACATGGTAAGCCCTTATTATAAGTTTGCCCCCGCCTCCATGTTGCATGAATTAATGTTTGCCCCGGCCCCATGTTGCATGAACTACGAGAGTTCTCTCACTGCTACAGGTATTACATTACATTACATTACATTCATTTAGCAGACGCTTTTATCCAAAGCGACGTACAAAAAGTGCATTTTCATGATCGTAGACAACTGCTGAACACGGGTTCAGTAAGGTACAGTTACTTATTTTGGAAAGCCGTGGGAAATGTCTTGTGTTCGGGGTATAAAGCAAGGAAAATATTTTTTTAAGATCATAAAAGTTAATGTGAATGCGCCCTCAGTATCAGCCAAAACAGCAAAAACAAGATCAAAATGAGTTTATATCAAAAGGCTCATATCTTCTCAGGTTTTATATAACTATTGAGCTTGGGGTCAAAATGACCCCAAACAACACCGATGTGTACAGGACAAAAAACACCATTGAGTTAATTTTATGTTTACCATGTTTTCCCAATAAAATTAGGAAAAGCCATGAAAAATCTAGCTTAAAAATGTATGTTAACCATGTTTTTGGAGTCGGTAAACTTTAAATGGGGTCAAATTGATTCCAAATATAACAGGTTTAAGGCACGGTTCCAGTGTGTGGATGGGCCCCATTAAGTTCATAATAAAAGCATTGACTTTGGGAGAGTCTTTCAATCAAAGAGCCAACATGAGCTGTGGTTGGAGAACTTGGAGGGATAAAATAATTTTGAGAGCAAACAAAGCTGATATTGATTCTACTGCTCGTTGAGTTTATTGGGTAGATTGAACTTAATACATTTGACAGACAGTGAGATCATCCCCTGCTCTCTCTATTGGCTGTAGTCTGATCAGTTTCCCCATCAGAGCACCGCTATCCAACTGTGACAGAGACCTTCATTGGGCAGATTCTCAGAGGACCAGAATCAGAGCCAACGGAAAACCATGGAAACATACTCTCACTGAATATTTCTCTTTTGAAAGTGTGCAGAGACGTGCTGTTAGTGGGGTCAGAGAAGCACAACCTGTTCTTGTCCCAGTTCAGCTGCACTCTGACGCTTTTCACTTCACTCGTAAGATTCAGCGTTACATCCTTCCCTGAACTTGTACGGACTCCATACTCCCCACCTTCATAAAATATACCCCACATTTTACCCCGCTCAGGCTCTCCATCTTTGTATGATATCTCAGCTACGCCGAGCGCCCAGACAGGATTATCCCCAACCTCTACATCCCAGCAGTGTTTCCCTGTGAAGCCTTCAGATCCAAACACCAAATATTTATCATCAACATCATCGTCATCAGCATCGTCATCATCATCGTCATCATCACTGTCATCATCATCATCATCATCATCATTATTACTGTCATCATCATCATCATCATCAACGTCATCGTCATCATCATCGTCATCGTCATCGTCATCATCATCGTCATCAACCTCATCGTCATCAACCTCATCATCATCATCATGATCATCATCATCAGAACTCAGCTCTGTCTCCCCACTGTATCTCAGGCTGGTCAGATCCTCAGACAGGGTAAGATGATCTCCTTTAGTGTTTGGATCTAGAGTGACAGGAGCTGCAGAGAGAGGGTGGAAGAAAGGTGAAGGAAGTGAATGATGAATTAAGAATATCTCCGGCTTGGTTCCTACTTAAAAACGAATCTTTTTATTGTTATTCACATCTAGAATGACTGAGGTTTCAAAAACACAATACATCAATGCACTAAGGGCCCTGTTCAGACTTGCCAGACTGAAGCACATGCTTAAGTATGTTTGCCAAAGTTATGGATTTTCTAAGGAGGAATTCAGACTTGAAAGGGATGGTTCACTTTCCGTTTTAAAAAAAATTTAATTTCAGTTTTAGTATATGTGTTCAATGGGCAGGCAGGCAGTTTTTGTGTGTGCATTTAAGGATATTTTAAATGTAAGTATGACAGATATGTTAAATGTAAGATATTTCAGAACTAACGCAATTACAATATGATATGATCCCCATCCCAATACCTTGCCTAACTGACTGGGATTCATTCATGTGAGTGTAGTCCTTAATTAAACAGAAATTAGGTAAAATTTAACATTAAGAACATTGTTAAATTCCAAATTCATTCATAGCTGATGGAAATCATTCTGAACGGTAATATAATGTAAATTAAACATTAGAAATAAACATCTCTCATTAAGCTTTCTTCATAACATAAAGAAACATTTATTGAAACTCTTGTAGTTAAACAACATTCCCTGTTGGGAATGCTAGAAATTCCACCTTTATTATGTGTAAAACACAAACAGACAAGATGCAAAAACTGGTCTCAAGTCTGAATGGGCTTATCTCAGTCTAACATGGGACAAGCCCTCAAACTCCGCCCCACATGTGTATCTAGCACCACCTATCACATCACTTAAGGACCCTGTTCTAAATTAGCTTAAACTGCTGAGGTGCACAGATTTGGAATTAATTTGATTTTATGAGCACATATCTCAGGTCTGAACAATCCCCATGTGAATTGAACTCACATCTGGCACAAAAACTACAGATTGAAGGATCTTCACTTCAACAGTACATTTACAGAACTCACTGTACTGAACAATCCTCTTCATCTTCTTCCACACTCTGTACATCAGGTTGCCCAGGTGTTTGGCCACATCGATACGCTCTCCTGATACCTTCTCTGGATCGGACACTTTGTACTGGCCTCTGTAATAACATCCAGGAGTCAGTAATGTGCTGGGTTTGGGTTCAGTACAATAGAAAAGCGACAGTCAGTAACACAGGAGTCAGTACTGCACTGGGTTTGGGTTCAGTACAATAGAAAAGAGACAGTCAGTAACACAGGAGTCAGTACTGCACTGAGTTTGGGTTCAGTACAATAGAAAAGAGACAGCCAGTAACACAGGAGTCAGTACTGCACTGGGTTTGGGTTCAGTACAATAGAAAAGAGACAGCCAGTAACACAGGAGTCAGTACTGCACTGGGTTTGGGTTCAGTACAATAGAAAAGAGACAGTCAGTAACACAGCAGTCAGTACTGCACTGGGTTTGGGTTCAGTACAATAGAAAAGAGAGACAGCCAGTAACGCTCGAGTTCACATACCTTCTCTTTGTGGCCTTGTAGTTCTGTAATAAACAGAATATTAGATAGTCAGTAGGTTCAATAAATTATTGGTCAGTTCAAATGATTTAATCATAACAGCTGTCACATTTCATATGTTTTTGCTGGTCCTGTGTTTTGTAGTTGTTCCATTGACCTTCGGTATGCACTCATTGTATGTAACTTTGGATAAAAGTGTCTGCCAAATAAATGTAATGTAGCGTAATGTAATGGTCAGATGTCAACTTCACTGTTCAAGCTAATTCTGCATTTACAGTGAGGACCAGGAACCCAATTTCAGGACACATGAATTTCAGATGAACACGCATGTATCCCACATGAGCACACACACATATCTGCACCTCACACAAGGGAGCATGCCCACCCCAGCCTCCATCTGGCCCAACCAATCAGAAAAAGAATATTGCAAACAGTGGACACAAGCAATAAATTACAGTCCTGAACGAGATCTCCACAGCCAACACATATGACACAAGAAATATTAATAACTCAATATGCAATTTGCGTATGGAATGCGCTTTATATACCCTAAGTTCAACAAACATATCAGCTGAAAGATATCAAATTAAAGGCAGGGTTAGGTTGGAGCTCTTGTCATTAAAGGTGGTGCAACCAGTTATTAGGTTTAAAAATTACTTTTTCACATGAGTGATAGGTGTTTGGTAACTTTTTTCATGAAATAAATAAAATAATTTAAGAATGTGTTTTATGTTTACTTAAGTTCCCATTGTCTAATATTAAATTTATCAAAAAAAAATCTGAAACTATTCAGTGTGACAAATAAGGTAATAAGAAAATAGGAAATCAGGAGGGGGCAAATACTGTATTTACAGTGATTCCCATACTGAATCACATATTTATCTCACATTAACACACGTATCTCACATGGACACACATGTATTCCAAATGAACACACATGTATTTCACACAGTAATCGGTGCTCACCTGCAGGAAAGAGATATCATCAGCCTTCATTTTCTGCTCTAAGGCTCTGATCACTCCTGTCAGGGATGAAATCTCATTTGTCATTTCTTCAACCCTCTCCTTCATCCTCTGGCTCTTCTCCTCCTCTTCCTCCCTCAGTGCAGCGATCCTGGCTGCCTCTTCATCTCTCAGAAACTGGTGAAGTTTCTCAAACTGCTTTTGTATTTCTATGACTGTGCACTCAGCCTGGCTCTGAAAGAGACATTTGTTAAACTAGATGAGCCACTGTGATAGGCTAAGGAGCATGCACAAAGAAAGAAAACACTTTCATGTACAATTTGTCAGCTGTGAGAATGAAATCAGCTTGGGCTCTGGAGCGGTATGCAGACTATAAGGCACTAGTGACTGACAAACAACGCGGCTTAAGTGGCTCTGCAGCACTTGGGTTAGGTAGCTAGCTACCTTTATTAGCTAAATAAATTCAGCTGTGTTGGCCAACGTTAGCTAGCTGGCCTTAATGCTCTGAGAACTTGCTGTGGGTCCGATACAAAGTAAAAACTTATGATAAAGCTGGAGAATAAGATTCCAATCCATTTCTCTCGGCTTATATGGGCTAGCTACCAATCACTCGCTAGATAACAGGGCAGTTCCCCAGCTGGAAAATCCTACTATCCCATATAAGTAAAGTTTTTTTGTTGATACGACTGCAGTTTGTTTACTACAGACTAATATCCTTGACCAGAGAGACATTGCATTTCTCACTAAAAGCATAGCGTAAAGTAAGAGGGGTGGAAGTAACAAAAATCAATTAAACGCTGAATCGATTAAACTGTAATTATATTAAATGTTAAATCAAATAAATGCAATTAAATAAAATATTGAGGTAACACACATTATTTTAAAAATGATTAATTAAATGCTGAATGATTAAATTGCAATTAAATGTTAAATCGATTTGGCGTTTAATTAATCATTTTGTTACTTCCACCCACCACAGTAAAGTCTACCTTTAACTCAGCTTCTCGGTCACTCTTCTGTTTCTCTTTAGTAAAGGCCTCCAGCTTGTCCTGTAGGGGCATCAGCACTGTCTCCAGCTCCTCCTGCAATAACATTTCATAGTTTATATTTCAGGAACAAATCTGACAATTTCCAGAGTAACCTCCTCAAGACAAAGATACTTGGCGATTATACAGCCTATGCTCTAACAGATATGGGCCACTGTATAACGTAAATTGGCGTTTTACTCATCTAAAACGCTGACATTTCATGTAAGCGGGTCACGAGACTGATTAATAATTTCAAGCTTCAAGCAGAGAAGTGGACATACAAAGCACAGCTATACACGCTTCTGTCCGGACGCGTCACAATGTCCGTCTGTGTTGGGAGAAGCGCTTCGTGAACACTGGGTTTTCATGTTTTATATGAGTATAACCCGTACAAATTGTAGGCCTAGTCTAATCTGAGCAATCTGTATGCAATTTTCCAAACTTTGTTAAAGAAAAAGCGAATGGAATTTCAACAGTGTCCTCCATGTAGGCTAACCTTCTCACGCTTCTCCATCGCGTTGTGATAAACCATAACATTAGCGCTGTCAAAATAGAGCCCTTTGAGATGGAGTCGACATGAGTTATTGTTATAATAAATCAAATACGGATAATATATGCCATGATTTAAATACATGTCTTTCAAACCTTATACTTAAGTGCTGCTTCTTGGACGGGTCGCAGTTTGTGGTTGTCGTGCTTCTCTGAAGTTTGACAGATGAGGCAGAGCAGCTCCTCGTCGTTCAGGCAGAAGAGCTTGAGTCTCTCACCGTGGAGACTACAGAGGGAATCGGACGCAAAAGCTGGTTTCTCAATCTTGTGTTTCAAAAAGGTCTCACACAGGTTCTTCAAGGCCCGATTACAAGTCGGGTCCTCTGTTGTTTTCACTCTACAAATCGGACATTCTCTTGCCTCTTTCTCCTCCCAACACTTGTGCAAACAGGCGTTACAGAAGCTGTGGCTGCATTTTAGTACCATGGGGTCTGTGAAGATGTCCATGCACACGGAACAGGTTAAGTCTTCTTCTGGAAGAGACAAGTTGGAAGCCATTTCAGTATGATCTTTTCCTCAGCCTTGCACCTTGTAATGGCTTCTTACATGCAATGATTTAATTTCACTTTCTCTTCCTTTTGTTGCACAATCTTCAAAAAAATATAATCTCTTAAAAGTTGTGGAAAATGTTAATGGATTCCGATGAAAATACTCGTTGTTCTTTCCAATCGCGCCTTTATTGTAATCCGTTTTGTATTACCTCAGAAGTTTTTCTACCGCCCTACTCCGTCAAATCTTTCTGCTTGTTGAAACTGAAGGTGACCTCGCACCTGCTGTCTTATCCTCGTGTCACACAATGCCTTTATGCTCCAGAAGGGGCCGCCACCACGTTGTTACGCTTCCTTTACAGTGCACACCTTTTTACCGCTGGTCTAATCTCTCAACCAGACAGCGCGGTGGTATTCTACATCATGAAACCTATGCACTTGTTGTACGTCGCTCTGGATAAGAGCGTCTGCTAAATGCCTATAATGTAATGTAATATATTTGACTGGAGGAGCAGCTTTTAAATGTAAAATGTATTTGATATTATGACGAAGTTTTTATGTTCTGAAATAGTGCAGACTATGGGGTTATTTTGATGATACAGGGCCTTTTTGTGTTTCAGTGATTTTTCATATTTCAAATAAACAACTTTCAACACTGAACATATTAGGTAAGAAAATCTGTCATTCCATGAATGAATGAATGGCATGGTTTGCACACACAGATACACACACACACACACACAGGCACACACTTATGCATATGAATGTATGTACACACTTGCACACACACTTCAACTTCAGCTTATTTACCACAGACTCTTTAAAAAGGATGAAATAGATTATTTATCAGTTTACTTCGTTATTATAATTTTTTTTAAATGATGCTTTAAATAATTTACCCATTTCATGCACGGTGTCCTCATATGTGAGGCAACATTAACTTCCCAACTACTTCAATTGTGTGGATGGGCCCCTTGGTCTGGTATCTGTTAAGGCTCTGTTCCAGTGTGTGGATGGGCCCCTTGGTCTGGTATCTGTTAAGGCTCTGTTCCAGTGTGTGGATGGGCCCCTTGGTCTGGTATCTGTTAAGGCTCTGTTCCAGTGTGTGGATGGGCCCCATAGTCTGATCAGGCATGATCAGATATTCCGAATTAGGAGAAAAGGGGGAAACTTTTTTTTGTTTGTTGTTTTTTTAATGATGCTGATTTCATAATAACCTCTGCCAGATCATTTACTGGTAGCCTCTAAAACAAGTGACAATTTTTTTTTTCATAATAAAAGCATTGACTTTGGGAGAGGAGTCTTTCAATCAAAGAGCCAGCATGAGCTGTGGTGGCAGAACCCGGATGGGTAAAACGATACTGATCTCAAGAGCAAACTTAGATAAACTAGCTGATAGCGATTCTACTGCCTGCTTGACATTAAAATATAATTAGATTTTCTATTTTATGTTATTTTATCTTTATCTTTTTTATATTTATATTATTTTATATATTTGAATTATTTGAATACTGTATTATATTTGAGTTAAGTATTTAAGCAATTTGAATTGCACATCTTAACATTAAGAAACAAGTTTGACAAGACATATTCCCATGTACAAACACACACACATTTCCTGATTTGGGTTGGTTTTGAATATGGTTAATTTAATTTAAACTACAGTAATCACAGACAGATCACACCCCCCCCCCCCCACCCCCCTATCAGTGTCCCCACCACTTAGGCACAATGAAGATTTCAGTATACTGTGGTCTTTAGTAAATTACCGCAGCGTATTTTTGAAATGTACGCTGTCACCAGCACGTACACATTACATTACAGGCATTTAGCAGATACTCTTATCCAGAGCGACTTACACAACTTTTTACATAGCACACATTGTACACCACAAGCCCCCCCCACATGCACCCCTTTCTAGGAGAAACACGGTTTCTAGGACATGGGTTCGCTCTTCACTATTGTTGGCCCGTTTTCCGAGTTACAGCTGGTCCCCTGCGTCGGTAGTTGAAGTCCTAGTTGGAGCAGCCCGGTTCTGACATGAGGAAGCAGTGAGTGGGCGGGGGCGGGGCTTAGACAAGCTCCACGTGATTGGCCGGGAACAGTCCATAGCTCCCATCTGAGCTGTAGCCCTGCCACCAGCCCTCGTTAATCATCGAAATGCCCGTGATGATGTCACCGGTATCAAAGGAGAGCTCTGTATCATCCGCTGTGGGGAAAGGAAAGCGTGTTAAGGCTTAACACCAGAATAATGATGCATATGAAGGCTTAACACCAGCATAATGATGCATGTAAATGCTTAACACCAGCATAATGGTGCACGTAAAAGCTTAACACCAGCCTAATGATGCATGTAACGGCTTAACACCAGCATAATGATTCATGTAAAGGCTTAACACCAGCATAATGATGCATGTAAAGGCTTAACACCAGCATAATGATGCATGTAAAAGCTCAACACCAGCATAATATTAACCATTTAGACAGCTGGATATACACTGAAGCAATTCAGCTTCAGTGCACTGCTCAAGGGCACAGCGTCATGCCCCGGGATTCAAACCCGCAACTTTTCAGATTTGAGCCCAGTTCCCTGACCACTATACAACTTTGCGCAAAACTACTGACCCAGTGCGCATACGCGGCTGGGGCTCACTGACCTGTCTGGTAGTCGTATATCGCCCTGGCGCAGATGTTCTGGTCATCGTTGTCCTCCTTGGCCTGCTTGTCTGTCTTTGGGTTTCCTTGTACCCGGGTGCGAATGAGCTGGAGCAGGGTGGGCTTCTTCTTTTTATTGTCACTGCTGCAGGCCCGTCTGTACCCAAGATGCTGAGCACTCCCTGGCACCTTAAAAATCATCACTCAGGACAATCCCATCATGCACTTCAGTGCTCCTCCACCTCTTTAAAATCATCGCTCAGGACAATCCCATCATGCACTTCAGTGCTCCTCCACCTCTTTAAAATCATCGCTCAGGACAATCCCATCATGCACTTCAGTGCTCCCTCACCTCTTTAAAATCATCGCTCAGGACAATCCCAGCATGCACTTCAGCGCTTCCTTGCTCCTTTAAAATTGTCACTCAGAATAATCCCAGCATGCACTTCAGTGCACCCCCACACCATTAAAATCATCGCTCAGGACAATCAACAGATATCTAGTCTTGATTATCACCTTTGAGAGACAGACAATATAATTTGATCTGGGAAACTTGCTCATGCAAGTGGGGGTGTACAGTACAAAAGCACAGTACTGACTGCAATTATTAAAGGAATCCATGTAAATCAGTGACATCGCGCTATTCCAAAACTGATTACTCCCAATAATCAGAGTATTGGTGTGCATGTGTGTGAACACTGCCAACAGTACAGCTCAAAGTGAACAGACAAGTAAAAAAAAAAGTAAAAAAGCTGATCGCTATTAATGCAGACTGCCCTGTCTGAATGAACTGTGGGCAGTTGGGAGTTCTATGAACACCGTAAGAAAATTAAAATTTTCTCGTATGAAAGGAAATGCTGTTGACATTTGAAAATATTGCAAGCTGTAATAAATACCTCTTGAAAAACATCTCAAGCGATGTTCCACACAGTGATGGATTTATGGGGAGACAGGCTGAGCTGTTTCACAAGGAAGCACTGGATGTGCTCACAGATGTTCAAATCACAGCCCAGCACCACCAATCCTTACGCCAGAATTTAAATAACAAGCACATCATGATTTTGTGAAAAACTACTTGCTCAACCTGCAACAAAGGACAGGTCAAACAAACCAGTTTTGGCCGGTTGAAGGACGCGCTGAGCTGAATTATCGGAGGCCAAGGGTTCGGGTCGTACCGGGGGGAGTTCTCTGTAGGCGCGGGCTGCCACTGGAACGGTCTCATAGAGCTCTTTAGGGGGGGCGCTGAGCTCCTCTGTTTCAGGCTGCATGTCTGCAAAGTGAGACCCGTTAGAGTGCGTGTCTGTGTCACTGTTCTACGCAGAGATTCACCATCGCCGTAACACAACTGCTGAACGGTCAGACTGCACAACTATAATTTTCAGTCTCTGTGCCATTCCCATCCTCAGTAACACACACTTAGTGCAGGGCACTCCCGAGACACACATGTACTTGATAGAAAAACATAACCACGTTCATTGCTACGCACGCTGAATCAGATCTTGCAGGTGTAACAGTAAGCTTCCAATACTCACTGTACTGAACAATCCCCTGCATCCTCTCCCACACCCTGCACTTCAGGTTGCCCAGGTGTTTGGCCACATCGATACGCTCTCCTGACACCTCTAGATCGGACACCTCGTACTGGTCTCTGTAACAGGACATTCAGGAGTCAGTACTGCGCTGTTTTTTGAGTTCAGTAAAATAGAAAAGAGACAGCCAGTAACACAGGAGTCAGTACTGCACTGGGTTTTGGGTCAGTACAATAGAAAAGAGACAGTCAGTAACACAGGAGTCAGTACTGCACTGGGTTTGGGTTCAGTATAATAAAAAAAGAGTTTACATTGAGTCAGGACTTTACGTACCTTCTCTTTGTAGCCTTGTAGTTCTAGAATGAACATGAGATATTAGATTATTAGATATTCAGCAGGCTACATCAATTATTTATAAGTTTTTAAAAAAAGTAATCACAACAACTGTCATTTAATTTTTTTGAAGTCAACTTCATTGTAATCAGTGCTCACCTGCAGGAAAGAGATATCATCAGCCCTCATCTCCTGCTCTAAGGCTCTGATCGCTTCTGTCAGGGATGAAATCTCTTTTGTCATTTTTTCACCCCTCTCCTTCATCCTCTGGCTCTTCTCCTCCTCTTCCTCCCTCAGCGCAGCGATCCTGGCCGCCTCGTCGTCTCTCAGAAACTGGTGAAGTATCTCAAATTGCTCTCGTATCAGTATCACGATGTACTCAGCCTCACTCTGAAAGAGACATTCGGCACTTCTGTAGAAATCGACTAACCAGTGTGATTACATTACATTACATTACACTACGGGCATTTAGCAGACGCTCTTATCCAGAGAGGGGACTACGGGTGGAAATTAGCAAATTGCTATAACCCGGTACATTACATCTTTCCTTGTTTTATATAAGGTTAATGTTCTTTGTACACTGTCCCTGTTTAAATAAACTAAATTTAAAAAATTAAAAAAAATTAAAAAAGAGACTTACAAATCTTTTACACAGAATCCATTTATACAGCTGGATACACACTGGAGCAACGCAGGTTAAGTACCTTGGCTCAAGGGTACAACGGCAGTGCCCTATCTGGGAATCGAACCTGTGACCTTTAGGTTACAAGACCAGCTCCTTACACATTATACTACACTGCCGCCCATGGTAACAACATCATTACCTTTATTTAACCAGATAGGTCATTGAGAACACATTCTCTTTTACAGTGACAACCTGGCCTAACAACACACAGGCCAAAAAAAAAAAACATCACCAACATTAGACAGCATGCACCTGGGCTACAGATAACCCAAAATATCACATGAACAGAGTACAGAATTTAGTCTGTTCATACTGTATTGAGCCTCAGATTAAACTCGGGGCCCAGGATCCTGTGGTCTAATTCAACACTTTACTGGGCAGTAATGGGAAATGCATACTTGATAATGTTGTTGTCAAGTACGATGTCCACAAATAGCTTTATGATTTTTTAGTAATAGCATTGGATTTTTAAAAATTTCTTGGGCTCATTTTTTAAAATGATTGAATCATAATAATTGAAGATAACTGTATTTTTTTGCCATTATGCTACAGTTCTCATACTTCACCAAAAATAGTCTGTCCAGTGTGATAGACTAAAAATGCACTAACTCAAATGCTCCCTGAATTATCTTGAATTCTAGTTGGCCACTTGGTGGCACAATAAATGAAATTACTTATTTAAATAAAACAAAATCTGAACCCAAGTGGTATTTGACATGGAAGATTAATATAAAGTAACATATAAGATAACATAATGACGAGATCAGGCCATTCAGCTCAACAATGCTCGCCATTTTCCTTCTACTAAAGAGTACGTAGTTATCAGGTTTCTAGCACTAGATAGTGTCCAGCACCATATCAGTCCTGGTCTTGAAAATCCCCAGTTTCTGCCTCTACTACATGAGCTGGCAGGCTGTTCTCTGCAGTGACTACTCAGTGTGAAAAAAATCCTCCCTAATGTCTGTACGGGATTTACCTTTTCTAATTTCCATGTATGCCCTCTTCTTCTACGAACAGAACTCAGTCTGAAGAATCTCTGATAGTGCACTTTATTAATCCCTTTTATGAATTTAAAGACCTAAATCAAATTGCCTCTTAGTCTCCTTTTACTAAACTTGAAGAGATTGACCCCTCTTAAGTATTTCATCCAAATGTTTGTCTTTCATACCAGGAAACAATTTGGTTGCCCTTCTTTGAACTACTTCCAGAGCCTCTATATCTTTCTTGTAGTGCGGTCCCCAGAACTGCACACCATAATCTAACAAGTGTGGTCTTGCAAATGTATTGTTAAAGATAAGTAAAACTTCCTAGGGTTTATACTCAATACTTTTGGCTGTTTATCCCAGCATCCTATTAGCCGTTCTCACTGCTATGGCACAGTGCCTAGAACCTGAAGGGCTTTGATCAACCATTCCTCCCAAGTCTTTTTACTCTCAAACTAATCACATTCCAGTTGGGTTGGACTTTCTTCTCTGTCCTAAATTTAAATTGAAGCTGTCCGCTATCAAGTGTACCTTGATGATCTCAGCCTCTCGGTCACTCTTCTGTTTCTCTTTAGTAAAGGCCTGCAGCTTGTCCTGTAGGGGCCTCAGCACTGTCTCCAGCTCCTCCTGCAATCACATTTTATAATTTGTATTTCAGGAACAAATCTGACAATGTCCGGAGTAGCCTACTCACGATTAAAATAAAGAGTGTTGAAACACAATTCTGTGACACTCCCCCGAAATCACAAATATTTTGGGGGAAATGGTTTCGTATGCTTTAAAAGAGGCGACACGAGGTGTAGTGGATAGCGCTGTTTTACCCTCTGAAATGCTCACATTTTCTGTCAGTGGGTGAACAGGAGTTATTCATAATGTCAAGCTACTCGGTGTAGTTGACACACAAAGCTCAATAGCTACAGTCTTGATGTCCATCTGTTTGGTAGAAGCGTTTCACGTAAGGGAAAATTGGTTTAATTTATGTTCTACATTAATTTTGTATTAACATTAATTCCCTTGGGAATTTCCAACGTGTGTTACGGAAAAAAGCAAATGCGAATTTCAGCAATGTTCCAATGCGTATTCATACATCTCTATGGTGTTGTGATCAATCATAGCAATAGTGCTGATAAAATAGGCTTGTGGGAAGGAGTCAAATGAATCTTTGTTCTAATAAGTAAAATATTGAATACTATATTTGCATGTCGTGATTTAAATATGTCTTTCAAACCTTATATTTCGACACCGCTTCCTTTACGGGTCGCAGTTTGTGGTTTTCGTGCTTCTCTGAAGTTTGACAGATGAGGCAGATCGGCTCCTCGTCGTTCAGACAGAAGAGCTTGAGCCTCTCGCCGTGGAGACTGCAGAGTGATTCGGACGCAGAAGCTAGTTTCTTAGTCCTGTTTTTTAAGAAGGTCTCACACAGGTTCTTCAAGACCCGATTACAAGTCGGGTCCTCCGTAGTTTTCGCCCTGCAAATCGGACATTCTCCTGCCTTGTTCTCCTCCCAACACTTGTGCAGACAGGCTTTACAGAAGCTGTGGCTGCATTTTAGTAAGACGGGGTCTGTGAAGATGTCCATGCACACAGGACAGATGATGTCTTGTTCAGGGAAAAACGATCTGGAAGCCATTTCAGTATGCTCTTTTCCTCAGCCTTGCACCCCGTAATGGCTTCTTACAGCCAATAATTTAATTTCACTTTCTCGTTTTATAAAATCTGCAAAAACAACAACAACAAAAAAGAAGTCTTTACAGTTATAGACTTTCCGACCAATTACACGTTTGCTGTAGTATATTTTGTAATAATGATTCTCCTCAAATTTGTCTCCATTAGAAGTCTGTGAAACCTCGTTGTTGAAACGGACTGACATAAATGGCACCAGTCTTCTTAAAAATGTTTCTTATAAATAACATTGCTACGCTGGACTTTCACGCTGAACTTTGAGCCTTCTGAAGGGGATGATATCGGGGTCAAAGTAAACTTTATTATCTTTGATAAGGAAATTCAAGTGATCATGCACAATAAAGGCACAATAAAATGCATTTGCGCGCGCGCACACACACACAGAGCAAGAGAGAGAGAGAGAGAGAGAGAGAGAGAATCAGGACTCCTAAAAATAGTGCTTTAAAATAGATAAAATATTGTATATTGTACCCCCAATGAAAATTAATGGCATAGCAACCGTTTTATCTTGTTTCTGAGCAAAGTAAATGATTTATTTAATGACGTTCTTGCTGTAGGTACAAAAGACTTATCGGCTGGTTGTACTTATTTTCAGAGGCAGGATCCTGCCTTTTTCCGAAGGCTTGTTTGGAACCGGCTGCGGAGACAGTGAGCAAGATGGCAGAGGATTTGCACAGCCTTTCTCAGACCTGGCCCTTCGCACGGCCGGGCAGCCCCACTCTCCCCACACTCACAGTGCACAGCCCGTTTACTGCTGATCTGCTGTCTGAACTGGACAGACGGGCTTCGCTTTGGCCGAGGAGCCGCAGGGCAGACGTGTAATTCCTTCCTTTTTTTCCACGATTCTTGTATTTGTCTCAATGTTTTTAATTTATTTTTTAATTGTGCCATCCAAGCGGTTATATTTATATCATTAGTATGTATGATACAGGGTCTTTGTGTTTCAGTGTTTTTGCACGACGTATCAAATAAGCAGCCATTTTAACACTGAAAAGGAAACAATCTGCCATTCCATGAAGGAATGTAATGAATGACTGAAATCTGGTTAAAACTGGTTCTCCAGCTGTCTGTTCTTTTGTTTATGGGAAGCATTTATGATTCAGCAGAGGAGCCTGAAGGAAAAACACTGAAGGGTTTTACGGGCAAACGGGTCATTAAAACAGCTCAGGTTCAAATCAAGCCAAAGTCCTCACAGTCAGCTCACAGTAAGCCTCCTTGTGCCTGCAACTGGGCAGGGAAGCAGAGAGAACAGAGGGAATGCCCCCCGCCACACCCACCCACACACACACACACACACACACACACACACACACACACACACACACACACACACCCACACACACACACGCACACACACGCACTCACACACATACACACACATGCACATACACACACACACACACATACACACACATGCACATACACACACACACACACATACTCACACACATACACACACACACACATACTCTCACACACACACACGAATGCACACGCATGCACACACACCCACACACACATACATGAATGCACACGCATGCACACACACACATACTCACACACACGCACACACACATACTCACACACATACACACACACACACATACTCACACACATACACACACATGCACATACACACACACACACATACTCACACACACACACACACATGAATGCACACGCATGCACACACACACATACATGAATGCACACGCATGCACACACACACATACTCACACACACATACATGAATGCACATGCACGCACACACACCCACACACACATACTCACACACACGCACACACACATACATGAATGCACACGCATGCACACACACCCACACACACATACTCACACACGCACACACACATACATGAACGCACACACACATAATTGCAATTTCAGCTAATTTATGGAAAAGACACATTTAATAAAACTAAACTGATTTAAACTGGTTTAACTCAATTTTGTTTCATTTTCTTTTATTTTCTTTGAAGAGGCATAAAATAATTTAAAGCAGAAGAAATACATTTTCATTTGTTGATTTCACACAAAATTAATCAAATGAGACATTATGCAAGCATAAATATGTCAGTGTTGTCAGGACTGGGTTATTGTTTCACTCGTAGTCCACGGTCTGGTATCTGTTAAGGCTCTGCTCCAGTGTGTGGATGGGGCCCCATGGTCTGGTATCTGTTAAGGCTCTGTTCCAGTGTGTGGATGGGGCCCCATGGTCTGGTATCTGTTAAGGCTCTGCTCCAGTGTGTGGATGGGGCCCCATGGTCTGGTATCTGTTAAGGCTCTGCTCCAGTGTGTGGATGGGCCCCATGGTCTGGTATCTGTTAAGGCTCTGCTCCAGTGTGTGGATGGGGCCCCATGGTCTGGTATCTGTTAAGGCTCTGTTCCAGTGTGTGGATGGGGCCCCATGGTCTGGTATCTGTTAAGGCTCTGTTCCAGTGTGTGGATGGGGCCCCATGGTCTGGTATCTGTTAAGGCTCTGCTCCAGTGTGTGGATGGGGCCCCATGGTCTGGTATCTGTTAAGGCTCTGCTCCAGTGTGTGGATGGGGCCCCATGGTCTGGTATCTGTTAAGGCTCTGCTCCAGTGTGTGGATGGGGCCCCATGGTCTGGTATCTGTTAAGGCTCTGCTCCAGTGTGTGGATGGGCCCCATGGTCTGGTATCTGTTAAGGCTCTGCTCCAGTGTGTGGATGGGCCCCATTGTCTGGTATCTGTTAAGGCTCTGCTCCAGTGTGTGGATGGGCCCCACAGATGGGATGGCCTGGGTACCACTGTTTAACAGCCCACCAGTGACCATCACTGGCCAATCAGGCCCTTGCAGTTCACCTCTTCAGAGTTTTGGGATGAGTGTTGCGGTGTGAGCATGATCGGACGTTCCCAAATTGGAAGAAAAGGGGTAAACACGTCAAAAAGAGAATGAAGCTGATTTCATAAATATACGCTGCCAGTGCATTTACTGGTAGAGTCTAAAACAGAGGTTAACTCACAGAGGTACCGAGATGACACATACTCCCCATATAAAGGACAATGGGAAACTATGAATGAAATTCATAATAAAGGCATTGGGCCTCATTCATGCAACGTGCTCATCACAGGATTGCGCATGGCATTTACAAACAGTCAGGATTCATCATCTCACACACCTGGGCTCTGCACCAAAACAAAGGTCTGCACATGTATCATAAATCCCATTTTCCGTAGGAGAAAAGAATAATTTAAGAAAGTTTTAGTGAATTGATTGGGTAGACTGAGTTTGATGTGAATATTTGCTATGTAAAGAACGCACTTGTCAACACAAAAAGTTCGGCAAGGCATATTCCTGTGTACAAACACACACATGTATATTTGCTTATTTAGGTTGGTTTTGAATATGGTAGTTAATCTAAACTATGGCAATCACAGACAGATCACCCCCCCCCCCCCCCATGAGCCCTGACGAGTGTCCCCATCAGGGCAACACTATCCCACTTTAACCCCCCCCCCCCCCCCATGAGCCCTGACGAGTGTCCCCCTCAGGGCAACACTATCCCACTTTAACAGAGACCCTCACTGGGCAGATTATCAGGGGGTCTGAATCAGAGGCAGCCAAAAACAAGGGGAAGAGCCTCTTGGCGAACCTGCATTTGAACGTGTGCAGAGACGTGTTGGTAACGGGGTCAGAGAAGGACAGCCTCCCCCTGTCCCAGTCCAGCTGCACTCTGACCCTCTTCACCCCCCTCCGAACGTTCAGCTTGACGCCGCTGACGGCGCACCTGATGGCTTCGTACTCGCCGTCCCGGTGCCCCAGGCCCCACATCTCCCCGGACTGCAGCCCCCCGTCGCTGGAGGAGCTCTCGGCCACGCCCAGCACCCAGGCGGGGTTGTCCCCCACCTCCACGTCCCAGCTGTGCTTCCCCGAGCCGAAGCCTCCGCTGCCCAGCACCACGCACCGCAGGATGTGAGTGTCGTCGTCCGAACTCGGCTCCGCCTCCCCGCTGTACCGCAGGCCGGTCAGGTCCTCGAACACGGTGAGGTCGTCTCCTTTGGTGTTGGGGTCTAGAGTGACAGGAGCTGCAGAGAGAGAGGCGGGGGGGGGGCAGGGAGGGAGGGAGGGGGAGAGAGAGAGAGGGGGGGAGAGAGGGAGAGAGAGAGGGGGGGAGAGAGAGAGAGGGAGAGGGAGAGCGAGAGAGAGAGGGAGAGAGAGAGGGAGAGGGGGGAGAGAGAGAGGGAGAGAGAGAGAGAGAGAGTAGGAGCTTAGCGCGGTTCTGTTAAAAGTGGGTCTTATTATAGAGAAAGGCCGAAGAAATGGTAAAGCAGGAACTGTGAATGCAGTGAACGATGAATTAAGAATGTCTAAGTGTTGGCTTCTATTTCAAAATTATTGCTTGCTTTATATAGCAATTCAGAAATTGAAATGGTTGAGGCTTTTAAAACACAATGAGCAATGTCTGTTTCAAAACTGTTGCATACTTTTTTGATATTCGCATATGAAAAGGCGGAGGCTTTGAGAGACACAATACAGTAATGCACTAAGGACTGTGGGTAAAATAGGGACAGTAGTCCTTAGTTAAACAGACAGTAGGTCAAATTTACATTATTGGTTAATTCAAAACTCAATTAAAGTCGATGTAAATCATTGTGAAATTGAACAGTGACAATACCATGTGGATTTTAATTAAAAAAAAAAAACATATTGCTCATTAAGCTCTATACGTGAAATTAAAAACATTAAAAACAGCCTAGGAGCGCCCGAGTCAACATTGGACAAGCCCCCAAACTCCACCCCATGTGTGTTCTATCGCACCCCCCCCCCCCCCCAAATCTCTCCGCTTATGCACCCTGCACTAAATTGGTTTAAACATACACAGCACAGGTGTGCAATTTTGTAATTAATTAGATTTTATGAGCACACACCTCAGGTCTGAATAGACGCCTAGGGGTTTACCCTGCTCTCTGGCACAAAAGCTCCAGATTGAAGGATCTTAACCTACTAAAGGGCTCCACTGCTGAATCAGAGCTTACAGGCGTAACTGTACATTTACAATACTCACTGTACTGGATAATTCCCAGCATCCTCTCCCACACCCTGTACTTCAGGTTGCCCAGGTGTTTGGCCACATCGATAGAGCCTCCTGACACCTTCTCTGGATTTGACACTTCGCTCTGGGCTCTGTGACAATATTCAGGAGTCAGTACTGCACTGGGTTTGGGTTCAGTACAATAGAAAAGAGACAGCCAGTAACACAGGAGTCAGTACTGCACTGGGTTTGGGTTCAGTACAATAGAAAAGAGACAGCCAGTAACACAGGAGTCAGTACTGCACTGGGTTTGGGTTCAGTACAATAGAAAAGAGACAGCCAGTAACGCAGGAGTCAGTACTGCACTGGGTTTGGGTTCAGTACAATAGAAAAGAGACAGTCAGTAACACAGGAGTCAGTACTGCACTGGGTTTGGGGTCAGTACAATGGAAAAGAGACATTAACACAGGAGTCAGTACTGCACTGGGTTTGGGTTCAGTACAATAGAAAAGAGACAGTCAGTAACGCAGGAGTCAGTACTGCACTGGGTTTGGGTTCAGTACAATAGAAAAGAGACAGTCAGTAACACAGGAGTCAGTACTGCACTGGGTTTGGGGTCAGTACAATGGAAAAGAGACAGTAACACAGGAGTCAGTACTGCACTGGGTTTGGGGTCAGTACAATAGAAAAGACAGTCGGTAACACAGGAGTCAGTACTGCACTGGGTTTGGGTCAGTACAATGGAAAAGAGACAGTCAGTAACACAGGAGTCAGTACTGTACTGGGTTTGGGTTCAGTACAATAGAAAAGAGACAGTCAGTAACAGAGGAGTCAGTACTGCACTACAATACAAACAATAGAAAAGAGAAACAGACAGGAGTTCACATACCTTCTCTTTGTGACCTTGTAGTTCTGAAATAAAGAGAGTATTAAATAGTCAGCAGTTGGCTTAAATTATTGGTATGTTAAAATCATTTAATCACAACAACCGACATATTTGATACGTTTTTGGTGGTCAGACGTCATCTTCACTGTTCGTGCTGATTCTGGATTGACAGTGATGACCATGAATTCAGTTTGAGGACACATGTACTTAACACACACGCTTCTCACATTAACACACGTGTATCTCACATTAGCACACATCTATTCCAAATGAACACACATGTATTTCACACAGTAATCGGTGCTCACCTGCAGGAAAGAGATATCATCAGCCCTCATTTCCTGCTCTAAGGCTGTGATCGCTTCTGTCAGGGATGAAATCTCTCTTGTCATTTTTTCAACCCTCTCCTTCATCCTCTGGCTCTTCTGCTCCTCTTCCTCCCTCAGCGCAGCGATCCGGGTCACCTCTTCGTATCGCAGAAACTGGTGAAGTTTCTCAAACTCCTCTTGTATTTGTATGACCGTACACTCGGCCTGGCTCTGAAACAGGCATTTAGTACTTCTGTAAATGGACAAATGAGGACGGCTGAGAAAAGTCCACAGGCTCAGACAACACGGGAATGGCTCTTTAGCGCAGTGCCGGATCTGGACACAGGAGTACTAACCTGTGTCGGTATGATAATGCTGCCCACTGAGGAATGCTAATCTGTGTTAGCATAGTAATGCCATTCTCTGTGACGTGCTAATCTGTGTTAGCATGGTAATGCCATTCTCTGTGACGTGCTAATCTGTGTTAGCATGATAATGCTGCCCACTGAGGAATGCTAATCCGTGTTAGCATAGTAATGCCATTCTCTGTGACGTGCTAATCTGTGTTAGCATGGTAATGCCATTCTCTGTGACGTGCTAATCTGTGTTAGCATGGTAATGCCATTCTCTGTGACATGCTAATCTGTGTTAGCATGGTAATGCCATTCTCTGTGACGTGCTAATCTGTGTTAGCATGGTAATGCCATTCTCTGTGACATGCTAATCTGTGTTAGCATGGTAATGCCATTCTGTGACGTGCTAATCTGTGTTAGCATGGTAATGCCATTCTCTGTGAAGTGCTAATCTGTGTTAGCATGGTAATGCCATTCTCTGTGAAGTGCTAATCTGTGTTAGCATGGTAATGCCATTCTCTGTGAAGTGCTAATCTGTGTTAGCATGGTAATGCCATTCTCTGTGACATGCTAATCTGTGTTAGCATGGTAATGCCATTCTCTGTGAAGTGCTAATCTGTGTTAGCATAGTAATGCCATTCTCTGTGACGTGCTAATCTGTGTTAGCATGGTAATGCCATTCTCTGTGACGTGCTAATCTGTGTTATCAGGGTAATGCCATTCTCTGTGACGTGCTAATCTGTGTTAGCATGGTAATGCCATTCTCTGTGACGTGCTAATCTGTGTTAGCATAGTAATGCCATTCTCTGTGACGTGCTAATCTGTGTTAGCATGGTAATGCCACTCTCTGTGACGTGCTAATCTGTGTTAGCATGGTAATGCCATTCTCTGTGACGTGCTAATCTGTGTTAGCATGGTAATATTGTCTGCTGTGAAGTGCACCTTGATGAAATCTGCTTCTTGGTTGTTCTTCTGTTTCTCTTCATTGAAGGCCTCCAGCTTCTCCTGCAGAACTCGCAGAGCGCCATCAATTTCCTCCTGGAATGAAACATGTTTCACATTTTCTTACTACTCACACTGATAGAAAATCAGCTCCAACTCTAAAAAAAAAGTGCAATCTAGTACTGTTTCATGTGAAAGATAAATAAGCAAATAAACAAATTTAATTCTAATCGATTATTGATATAATGTATAAATTCTAATAAATTGTTCAATTTGCCATCGCAAATTCATCGCACTTTTCAAAATCAAGATTTCTATTAAAATAAACGTCAGTGCTACACTTTTTAAACAAATACAATTAAATTGAGGAGATGACAGCAAGTGCATTCAAATTATTACATTATTATTATTGTGACAGAAGCATGAATTCTATTGGATGAATAATTAATTTATTTTTTAATGTCATGTTGTCAAGTAATATGGCTTTTTGGTATAATTTATGTAAAAAACGAGTCACTTCAATTTTCATAAGGATTTGCGATGCATGTGTTGTGTAAGTGGTTGTCTTTGTGTCCCTGAAATGTCTTCTACGTCTCACAGATATTTCTAAAGATTGTTTCTAACGGCTGCATTTCGTATGACGGAGAATTCCTACTGACAAAACGGAGCTGTTATGCTGAATAAGAACACTAATAAGAAACTGTAACTCCACAACAATGTCTTCAACTATAATTAGTCACATGATTAGACATCAACCAGGGCTGGGCTGATTTTTTTTTTGCCTTATTCGCGCCCGAATCAAATGGCCATGTAAATAATAACATAATGTATTCCTGTAGTCGCATTTTTGATGTTTCAGAAGCTATTCCTGTTACTTTTACAAAAAAATTATTTAATTTTAACTCAAATAAAGACTCTTGTTTTGCTTTTTAATTCTGCCCATGCTCTTGTCTTCACGTGCTCACTAGCCTACTCGCAACAGTGATTTTGATTTGATCCGAAATATTTTTCACACTTCACTAGTTGATTTTTTACTTTTTGGACATTGCTTTAATGGTTCATCGTGTGAACACCTGAAAGTTATAATATAATCCTCTATATAATATTTAGGACTACTGTAAATGTGTTACAATTAGCACAATATTCTCAAACCTTGTAACTAAGCACTGCTTCCTCGATTGGTCGCAGTTTGTGGTTTTCGTGCTTCTTTGAAGTTTGACACACGACGCAGATCAGCTCGTTGTCGTTCACGCAGAAGAGCTTCAGCCTCTCGCCGTGGACACTGCACACTGACGCAGACACAGAAGCTCGTTTCTCAGTCCCGTCATTTGAAACGGTCGCTCCTGTCGTCCTGTCAGAAGTCGGGTCCTCCGTAGTTTTCTCTCTGCAAATCGGACATTCTCCTGCCCTGTTCGCCTCCCACCACTTGTGCAGACAGGCTTCACAGAAGATGTGGCTGCATTTTAGTAAGACGGGGTCTGTGAAGATGGCCTTGCACAAGGGGCAGGCGAGGTCTTCATCTGGAAGAGACGAACTGGAAGCCATTTCAGTTTAAATTTTCTTCTACCTTATACCCTGTAACGACTTCTTACACCCTATGATTTAGTTTCACATCATCGCTTTAGAAATGCTGCAGACAATAAAGTCTTTAAAGGTATGGAAAATGGTATGGTTTCCAAGTAGCCTATTCGTTGGTCTTTGCAAATCACACTTCTATCGCCGTAAGCTTTGTAATAGTGATTCTCCCGAAATTTGGTCCTATTAGAAGTCTGTGAAATCTCTCTGGGTGTTAACTGTTTGTGAAAACTGGCACCTGTTGTGTAAATGTTTCTAATAAACGCACAACCTCTTTCCTGCCGATCTACTCTGTAAACCGGACGAGCAGGCTCCGCTTTAGCTGAGGAACAGCGTGGCATGCATTGTTTTCATTTTTTTCATGACTATTGTGTTTGTAATGATGACAAAGTTTTTTTTTTTTTTTAAAAAAAACGTTTTTAAATTGTGGGATCTAAGGGGATATATTTGATACTACTGGGTCCTTCTGTTTCAGTGTATTTGCATGACAGTTCAAATAAGCAGCCCTTTTAACACTGAACAGGAAAAAAAATCTGTCGTTCCATGGATGGATGGATGAATGAATGAATGAATGAATTAAATCTGGTTCAAATGCAGACTCGTCTCTTGCTGTTTTGTTTATGGGAAGCGTTGATGATTCAGCAGAAAAGCCTGAAAAAAAAGCACCGAGGAAAAAGGAAAGACGGGGTTTTACGGGCAAACGAGTCATTAAAAGAACCAACTCAGGTTCAAATCAAGCCAACATTCTCACGGTTAAGCATTCTCGTGACGCGTTCGATTCCACAAAGTGGTCAGGTGCTAATGACAGAGGCCACTGACCACTCAGCAAAGAACTGAGCGTACGTTGCCGTTCTGTTCACTTTCTGTTCCTTTTCACCGGGGCGGCCCTGACTGTATGTAACGGGCAATTAGCCAAGAATTCATATTACTTCTGCTTAATCAGTGATAGGCTACTACGAGAGGGTTCATCGCTGGCTGTCAATAACCCAACAAGCTACCAGCACGCAGCCATTCGCAAAGTGTCCAGATACCCACTTTCATAAACCACTTCGTTCTCATTGACGACATTGCGCAGAGCTCAAGGTACCATAAGTTTTATGGATCAAGATAAAAGGCAAGGGCCACGCAGACGCGAGCACGTCCCTTTATGTTAATCTCAGTTCCCCCTGTTGCAAGAAAGTCGGTACAAATCGTGTTATACGCAAGTGAACAAGAGATACTTCTGTTAATTTAGGTAAAAGAAAACAACAGCCTGCATTTGAACCTAGGCTGGCTCGTTTTAAAGTAAGGATACGACACGTGCTTATTGGACCACCGTCACGCTCAGTTTTCGGACACGAGTACGCACGTGAACCCATTCAAACTGTTCTGCGAAGAAGAAATTTCAAAATAACAGCATGTAATCGTTTAAATGCTCGTTCAGATTTGCTTGGGGCCAATGCTGCTGTTTCCTGCAATACGATACTTAATCAGAACTGTTTCAGAGAAATAAAAAAAAAATCAAGCTGTATAAATGGATAGTACGTAAAAATAAACAACAACAACAACAAAAATCAACACTCCCCATCTCTCCTCAATACGGGACACTGCTGGACTGAAAACTGGTCTGGTCCCTCCTTCTGGGCAGTAAGCTCGAATCCGTCAAGTGGATGAGAGACTTCACTCATCACATTGGTTACATCACCAAGAATATCCCACCCACTCAACCAAGATCCAGACCACTGAGTGCAGAGACTGGCGCCAGTTAGTGACTTACCATGGACAACATGGACCCAAAAGCCATACAGCACACATATGTTAAGTATAAGCACTGAAGTCAAGCCTGTTCATATTCATTTATCAAGGTTATTAACATCTTAATCCAGGGCTGGTAACAGAACTAATAATCCACACATTCTGTAATCTCTCAGCCCCCTTTAACACAGACACCTGAAATAAAGATAATCATTCGGTTCAGAGCTAAAAAAAATAATTAAAAAAAATTAATGATAAATTGAGCATGTTTGAAACTGGCCTCAGGAAAATGTGTTCATCATAAAAAGCTTAGTAAGAGCAGGAGTGACAGCTATCAATGTCACCCATATTCTGCATCAAACGTCTTCAGAGTCTCCTGTGCGGCTTCGCAGCTGAAGTGCAACCCCTCTATTCAGTCAAGAGAGTAGATTAAACAGTGTGAACTGTAAGGGAAGCGCAACATGGTGGTGGCGCCCCCTTCAGGAGGCTAAAAGTGCTGTGTGACATGTATAAAACCGCACGTGCGAGTTCACAGTTTCCACAACCAGAGAGAGTTTACGGAGTTCTGACATAGAAAAACGTAAGGAGAATTATTAATACAAAACATATTAAAATACAGGTGTGGAGAGAGCAACAGATATTTTGATTCATTAAATGTATCAATAACTTTGTAGAGATTTTATTTTCTGAAGATTGCGCAAAACAGTAAGAGAAAGTGAAATGAAATCATAGGCTGTAAGAAGTCATTACAGGGTGAAGGCTGAGGAAAAGATCATACAGAAATGGCTTCCAGATCGTTTTTCCCTGAACAAGACTTCACCTGTCCCGTGTGCATGGACATCTTCACAGACCCCGTCTTACTAAAATGCAGCCACAGCTTCTGTAACACCTGTCTGCACAAGTGTTGGGAGGAGAACAAGGCAAGAGAATGTCCGATTTGCAGGGCGAAAACTACAGAGGACCCGACTTGTAACCGGGTTTTGAAGAACCTGTGTGAGACCTTTTTAAAACACAGGATTGAGAAACCAGCTTCTACATCCAAATCACTCTGCAGTCTCCACGGCGAGAGACTCAAGCTCTTCTGCCTGAACGACGAGGAGCTGCTCTGCCTCATCTGTCAAACTTCAGAGAAGCACGAAAACCATAAACTGCGACCCGTAAAGGAAGCGGTGTTGAAGAATAAGGTTTGGAAGTAAAGTTTTAATCTTAACATATAGCCCTAAATGTAATAGGTATCAACATAACTAGTATATCTAAATGAGCCACTGAGGGGCGAACGGGGTTAACTTGTTTAATTTGGCTCGCATAGAAAATCATCCTAGGCTGTTTCTTAATGTATGAAAAAGGGGAACCTATTATTCTGAACAAGAAAATGAACCTCTGCAAGACTGCGTATTTTGCTAGTAGGCAACTTTGTATATTGTGACAGACTTTTGTGACAATCTGTATTTCGTCAGTCTTCAAACAGAGTGGAAAATGCTGACCTACACCTCCCCGTAATCACTCCTACAGTTATCCGTCAACCAATCACCTAGGTCTTTTAGTAAGAATTCAGCACTGTAGGCCTATACGTAAAATGACTACTATAAACACTATGTACAAAGGTCTATCTGGGAAACGCAACAGACGTTAAAGTATCCACGAGCGAATTGCTGATAAAATAACGGCAAATCACATGATGACTCTCAAATGTCATAAATCAGTTCATGAAAATCAAAGCATCTCGCATTTATTAAAGGGGAAACCACAAAATGCATTTTTTATAGATTTAATAAAATCACATTAAATCAGTAATTAAGTAATTAATCAACACCTTTCGGTGTTTGAGTTTGAAACTTGAATATCCAATTGGCTTAATAACGTTTTGAGTTTAACCCATGCTGACAGTCTGAGATTTTCCAGGGCGATGAATACATATGTTAACAGTTATTGAAATGTTATGCCCCCTGTCTGCTATTCTGCAATTGATTATTGTCCGCGATCGCGGCCTACACTCCCCATCATCCCTATGACTTTTTTTGGAACTTCAAGCATGTGTTACTGTTGTTATAGTTTCACTTGTTATTTCAGTCGTTCCGTTCCCCACTGCGGCGCATGAGATCTGTTGACTAATTTTAAAAAAATGATCGTTAAAAAAACCCGGATTTATTCAGCTTTTTTCACTTTTTTTGTGCGACTTTGGCTCACTGCTCTGCAATGACATTGAATATTTACCGTGAGAAACATGCAGCTTTACTGATCAGGATGCTGAAGGATTTTACCTTTGAATTCATACGAATTTGCCTCATAGCAAGAAAGTCCTGGGCCGGAATCTCAGCCTGGGCCTTTCTGTGTGGAGTTTGCATGTTCTCCCTGTGACCAAGTACTCCGGTTTCCTCCCACAGTCCAAAGACATGCAGCTAGGCTAACTGGAGACTCTAAATTGGCCATTGGTATGAATATGTGAGTGTATGGTGTGTGTGCCCTGCAATCGATTGGCGACCTGTCCAAGGTGTATTCCTCCTGAATAAGCTTTTCTTTTTCTTTTTTTTTCTTTTTTTAAGAACTGGAGCTCATTTTCAAAGTGAGTAGCAACACATGAACATATGAAACATGTTTCATTCCAGGAGGAAATTGATGGCGCTCTGCGAGTTCTGCAGGAGAAGCTGGACACCTTAAATGAAGAGAAACAGAAGAGCAACCAAGAAGCAGATTTCATCAAGGTGCACTTCACAATGGAGAGCAGTACCATGCTAACACAGATTAGCATTTCACAACAGAGAGCATTACCACGCTAACATACTTCACAACGGATGGGATTACACTTATCAATGGGCCTTCATAAAAATTCTGCATTTTTGTATTCCTGAGCGTTACACTGATGTTCTCCACTTCTGTATGTTGGTCTGGATAAGACACTTGATAAGTAATTATAAAGTAATGATTGTGTTTTTGAGTCTGTGCATTCTCCTTAGCCTATCATACTGGCTTGTCTATTTTTCCAAAAGTCCTACATTTCTCTTTCAGAGCCAGGCTGAATGCACAGTGATACAAATACAAAAGGAGTTTGAGATACTTCACCAGTTTCTGAGAGACAACGAGGCGGCCAGGATTGCTGTGCTGAGGGAGGAAGAGGAGCAGAAGAGCCAGAGGATGAAGGAGAGGGTTGAAGATATGACAAAAGAGATTTCATCCCTGACAGAAGCGATCAGAGCCTTGGAGCAGGAGATGAGGGCTGATGATATCTCTTTCCTGCAGGTGAGCACCGATTACTGTGTGAAATACATGTGTGTTCATTTGGAATAGATGTGTGTCCATGTGAGATACATAGTTGTTCATTTGCGATGCACGTGTGTTAATGTGAGATACACATGTGTTAATGTGTAAGTCCAAGTGTGACCCAGTGTGGGAATCACTGTAAATACAGAATTAGCTCCAACAAAGCAGTTGGAATCTAACAACCAAAAACTTGGCAGCTGGTGTGATTAAATGATTTGAACTTACCAACATTTTAAGCAACCGACTGACCAGCTGATACTCTCTTTATTTTAGAAGTACAAGGTCACAAAGAGAAGGTATGTGAACTCCTGCCTGTCTCTTTTCTATTGTACTGACCCCAAACCCAGTGCAGTACTGACTCCTGTGTCACTGACTGTCTCTTTTCTGTTCTACTGAACCCAAACCCAGTGCAATACTGACTCCTGTGTTACTGGCTGTCTCTTTTCTATTGTACTGACCCCAAACCCAGTGCAGTACTGACTCCTGTGTCACTGACTGTCTCTTTTCTATTGTACTGAACCCAAACCCAGTGCAGTACTGACTCCTGTGTTACTGGCTGTCTCTTTTCTGTTCTACTGACCCCACACCCAGTGCAGTACTGACTCCTGTGTTACTGACTGTCTCTTTTCTATTCTACTGACCCCAAACCCAGTGCAGTACTGACTCCTGTGTTACTGACTGTCTCTTTTCTATTGTACTGAACCCAAACTCAGTGCAGTACTGACTCCTGAATGTTGTTACAGAGCCCAGTACAAAGTGTCTGATCCAGAGAAGGTGTCAGGAGAGCGTATCGATGTGGCCAAACACCTGGGAAACCTGAAGTACAGAGTGTGGGAGAGGATGCAGGGGATTGTTCAGTACAGTGAGTATTGGAAACATAGCCCAGTTCCCAGCACGCTGCAGCTCAGGCTGAATGCAGCTATGGTTGGTTCAGCTGCAAATGAGTAAGAAAGGAAGGTGCAGATGAGACGACAATATGATGGTTTACTAATAAACATAATGACCGGTTAAGTCAGTGAGAGCAAATATGAACACATTCAATACCTATAGCTGAACACAGGATGATAGTCTGGCTAAGACAAATAAACATGAACATGTTTACCAACATGGTACATAACCAAATGATTTTGTACGGCAATGACTATGGTACCAGGAGAACTATTGATTCTCCTTGAACTATTGATTCTTCCCTTAAATGCAATCCACAGTTCTCTTTGTTTGCCCTAATAAGGTCTGGACAGGAGTAAGCCTGTAACACCCTCGAGACCCCTCCTGCTCCTCCAGTAATAGAGAAACTGATAGTAATAAGCAGCTTTTTACTTCCATGCATGATCTTATGATTGCACGGTACCACATTTATTCCTATCCATATGTATCTAATCACCACCTCTTTCACATTCAGTTCCACATTCATGTACATTTCTTCAACAAAAATGGACTAATTTTCATGAAAGTCAGTATTTGACCTCGTCTTGCATGGCTTTATACAGGTATTTATTTTCTAGTGGCTATTTTAAAAATGTGGCCAAATGATGATCCAATGAATTTGCAGGGGATGTGGCTTATCACAAAAATGTTAGTAATTCCTAAAACATTTCACATAAACTTATGAAACTTGGCATGGGTATCAACAGTACAATCAAGTCTCTAGTTCTAAAGGCATAGCCTAATCCAACCACATGATCATGCTATAGAGATCCAAATATGAAGAAATATTCAGAAATTCACTCCTGTGTCAGGCAGGTCCTAAAGTTGATGGAACTTTAGTCTCACTTGGAATATATACATGTAAAGTTGGTGCCCACCATCATGGAGTCTCTGTGTTTGCCAGCTGTTACTGATGCTGCTTGACCCCCAGGAGTCACTGCTTGCAACTATATTATTCAAATTTGTTTAGTTCTAAAATATCGAACATTTTACATATCAGACAGACTTGTATTTTAAGAATTTAATTGCACAAAAAACCTGCCTGCCTGGCAATCGAAAACATACACAAAAACTGAAATTATATCAAAAACAGAAAGTGAACTACCCCTTTAAACTGGGCGAAAAGAAGCCCCCCCCAATACTGAAGATCAGTACATGGCAAAGTGAGTCTGAATATCTCCTTAGAAAACACACATAACTTTGACTTAGGCAAAAATGCGTAAGCAAGTCTGTCAAGTTTAAACAGGGCCGTTATTGCATTGCTCTCGTTTTTTTTATAGATACTAACTCTGAGGTATTTAATTCAGCATCAGTTTCTCTTTAATATAGCCCACTTTGAGCAGGACATTGCTAACCTCATCTCTCCTACACCCTCTCTCTTTAGCACCTGTCATTCTAGACCCAAACTCCAAAGGAGACAATCTCATTGTGTCTGAGGATCTGACCAGCCTGAGATGCAGTGGGGAGCCAGAGCTGAGTTCGGATGATGATGATGATGATGATGATGATGATGATGACAGTGACAGTGATGACGATGACAGTGATGATGATGATGACGGTGATGATTATATGCTCAAATTGTGTGTGTTGGGATCAGAAGGCATTTTCTCAGGGAAACACTGCTGGGATGTAGACGTTGGGGATAATCCTATGTGGGCTCTTGGTGCGGCTGAGAATTCATTTAATGAAGGGGAGCCTGATTTGGGGGAAAGGTGGGTTATAGGCTATGGTGATGGGGAATATAGTGTATTAAGCAATGCAGGGAAGACTACAGATATTAAGCTGAATGTTAGGAGGGGAGTGAAGAGGGTCAGAGTGCAGCTGGACTGGGACAGGGGGAGGTTGTCCTTCTCTGACCCCACTAATAATGCGTCTCTGCACACTTTCAAACACAAATTCACTAAGAGGCTCTTTCCCCTGTTTCTTGTTGCCTCCGATTCTGTTCCTCTGAGAATCTGCCCAGTGAAGGTCTCTGTCACAGTGGGATAGCGGTGCTCTGATCAGGACACTGATAGTTTAAATTAACTACCATATTCAAAAACAACGCAAATCAGGAAATGTACAGATGTGTGTGCCTGTACATGGGAATATGTTGCGCTAAACTTTGTCATAATGTTAAGAAATGCATTCTTAATTCTAATATAACATAAATTTCAAATATAAATATTGAAATAATTCAAATATAGTGTTAAAAAAATTAAATTATATTTTGACATCAACTGAGCGAAAGAATCAGGATTAGATAGTTTATTTTATAAGTTTGCTCTTGAAATCTATATCATTTTACCCATCGCAGTGAGTCAACCACAGCTCATGCTGGCCCTTTGATTGAAAGACTCCTCTCTAATTACTAATTAGTCCCAATCCACCTTCTAATTACTCTGTTCTGAGTTATGCATAACTATGAGCGTCCCTGACGTAAGGGCCCATCCACACACTGGAACAGAGCCTTAACAGATACCAGACAATGGGGCCCATCCACACACTGGAACAGAGCCTTAACAGATACCAGACCATGGGGCCCATCCACACACTGGAACAGAGCCTTAACAGATACCAGACCATGGGGCCCATCCAAACACTGGAACAGAGCCTTAACAGATACCAAACCATGGGGCCCATCCACACACTGGAACAGAGCCTTAACAGATACCAGACCATGGGGCCCATCCAAACACTGGAATAGAGCCTTAACAGATACCAGACCATGGGGCCCATCCACACACTGGAACAGAGCCTTAACAGATACCAGACCATGGAGCCCATCCACACACTGAAACAGAGCCTTAACAGATACCAGACCATGGGGCCCATCCACACACTGGAACAGAGCCTTAACAGATACCAGACCATGGAGCCCATCCACACACTGAAACAGAGCCTTAACAGATACCAGACCATGGGGCCCATCCACACACTGGAACAGAGCCTTAACAAATACCAGACCATGGGGCCCATCCACGCACTGGAACAGAGCCTTAACAGATACCAGACCATGGGGCCCACCCACACACTGGAACAGAGCCTTAACAGATGCCAGACCATGGGGCCCATCCACACACTGGAACAGAGCCTTAACAGATACCAGACCATGGGGCCCATCCACACACTGGAACAGAGCCTTAACAGATACCAGACCATGGGGCCCATCCACACACTGGAACAGAGCCTTAACAGATACCATACCATGGGGCCCATCCACACACTGGAACAGAGCCTTAACAGATACCAGACCATGGGGCCCATCCACACACTGGAACAGGGACTTAACAGATACCAGACCATGGGGCCCATCCACACACTGGAACAGAGCCTTAACAGATACCAGACCATGGGGCCCATCCAAACACTGGAATAGAGCCTTAACAGATACCAGACCATGGGGCCCATCCACACACTGGAACAGAGCCTTAACAGATACCAGACCATGGAGCCCATCCACACACTGAAACAGAGCCTTAACAGATACCAGACCATGGGGCTCATCCACACACTGGAACAGAGCCTTAACAGATACCAGACCATGGAGCCCATCCACACACTGAAACAGAGCCTTAACAGATACCAGACCATGGGGCCCATCCACACACTGGAACAGAGCCTTAACAAATACCAGACCATGGGGCCCATCCACACACTGGAACAGAGCCTTAACAGATACCAGACCATGGGGCCCACCCACACACTGGAACAGAGCCTTAACAGATGCCAGACCATGGGGCCCATCCACACACTGGAACAGAGCCTTAACAGATACCAGACCATGGGGCCCATCCACACACTGGAACAGAGCCTTAACAGATACCAGACGATGGGGCCCATCCACACACTGGAACAGAGCCTTAACAGATACCAGACCATGGGGCCCATCCACACACTGGAACAGAGCCTTAACAGATACCAGACCATGGGGCCCACCCACACACTGGAACAGAGCCTTAACAGATGCCAGACCATGGGGCCCATCCACACACTGGAACAGAGCCTTAACAGATACCAGACCATGGGGCCCATCCACACACTGGAACAGAGCCTTAACAGATACCAGACGATGGGGCCCATCCACACACTGGAACAGAGCCTTAACAGATACCAGACCATGGGGCCCATCTACACACTGGAACAGAGCCTTAACAGATACCAGACCATGGGGCCCATCCACACACTGGAACAGAGCCTTAACAGATACCAGACCATGGAGCCCATCCACACACTGGAACAGAGCCTTAACAGATACTAGACCATGGGGCTCATCCACACACTGGAACAGAGCCTTAACAGATACCAGACCATGGGGCCCATCCACACACTGGAACAGAGCCTTAACAGATACCAGACCATGGGGCCCATCCACACACTGGAACAGAGCCTTAACAGATACCAGACCATGGGGCTCATCCACACACTGGAACAGAGCCTTAACAGATACCAGACCATGGGGCCCATCCACACACTGGAACAGAGCCTTAACAGATACCAGACCAAGGGGCCCATCCACACACTGGAACAGAGCCTTAACAGATACCAGACCATCTGGCCCATCCACACACTGGAACAGAGCCTTAACAGATACCAGACCATGGGGCCCATCCACACACTGGAACAGAGCCTTAACAGATACCAGACCATGGAGCCCATCCACACACTGGAACAGAGCCTTAACAGATACCAGACCATGGGGCCCATCCACACACTGGAACAGAGCCTTAACAGATACCAGACCATGGAGCCCATCCAAACACT
Source organism: Anguilla anguilla (assembly GCF_013347855.1). NCBI lineage: Eukaryota > Metazoa > Chordata > Actinopteri > Anguilliformes > Anguillidae > Anguilla > Anguilla anguilla. The sequence continues at coordinate 66,413,704 of NC_049204.1, forward strand.
GGAATAGAGCCTTAACAGATACCAGACCATGGGGCCCATCCACACACTGGAACAGAGCCTTAACAGATACCAGACCGTGGGGCCCATCCACACACTGGAACAGAGCCTCAACAGATACCAGACCATGGGGCCCATCCACACACTGGAACAGAGCCTTAACAGATACCAGACCATGGGGCCCATCCACACACTGGAACAGAGCCTTAACAGATACCAGACCATGGGGCCCACCCACACACTGGAACAGAGCCTTAACATGAGGAGAGTCCCAACAGCTCTAGTTTGTGTCATTCATTGCTCTTTAAAAACCATTCTTAGAAGCAAACAGTTACCAAATCCTGATACCACTGGGATGTTTGCACTTGCAGAAAGTATTCTTTGACTGATTTTTGGGTGAATTGAAGGAATAAAAATGTATTTTGTCTGCTTTAAATAAAACAAAATGAAAGAAAAAGAGTCTCTTTTGTAAATTAGCAGAAGTTGCATTGTATGTGTGTGGCCATTTGTGGTGTGTGTGTGTCCTCGCGTGTGTGTGTGTGTGTGTGTGCGTGTCTTTATTTTTTGATGGCACATTTCAAAGGCTTTCGAAATGTGAGTCCAAAGAGAGGACATCGTGAATAAGGTTGAATATGGTATCTGGGGCTATTATGATGCCTGTTGCTACTATTAACAGTAGTATTCATGTAACATTTGATGTAAAGTCATATGCAATGTAGTTTTTGTGATATGTCATCTGTCTTTTATGCTTTTGAGATGAGGCCGAAGGCTATTTTCTAGCCTTGGTTGGACAATAAAGTTGTATTCTATTCTATTCATAAAAACCCTGACCCATAATTACAAGGAAGTGGTACATTGTTGTTTTGTTCTGTACACTTCAGGTTAAAATTAAAATAAATAAAAATTAATTTGTCTGTAGTGTCTGTCTTGGGCCTGTTTTGTTGAACTAATGGCTGAAGAGCCTGGATTTTAGTCTAACAGGCTACAGGTTCAAACACCGACACACTACCATTCAACAAGGTTTGTTTGTATCATCTGACTGGCAGTGACTCTGTGCGACCACCAGAGGGCACTCTGTATCCTTATTCGTATTGTCTGAGCAGCAGTGACTCTGTCCGACCACCAGAGGGCACTCTGTGTCCTTATTCGTATTGTCTGAGCAGCAGTGACTCTGTGCGACCACCAGAGGGCACTCTGTGTCTATCTTCCTCTGCTGTTTTGTTCCTTCCTCCCACTCTTCCTGATTTGGACCCAAGAGAATTAATCATTGTGATGGAGTATAACTGTGTCATGGCTTTTCAGGATTTTTCTTTCTTTCTTTTTTGTTGTTTTCCATTTGCTGTACTGTTCTTAAAAGTAATTACATACACACATACACACACACACACACACACACACTCACGCACGCACACTCACTATCTCCAGCTGTTGTTTTAGGTCCTTCCCCTTCGGTTATAGTGGGGCTGGAGCCTGACCCTGAGTCTGTGCTGGCGTATCTGCTGTGCTCCTGCTGGGTTGGATTGAGTGGGAGACTGTGCAGGCAGGAGGGAGAAGAGAGGAGGGTGGAGAGGATGCCACAGTGGAGGAGCAGGAGGAGGTGGAGCAGGAGGAGGAAGAGGTGGAACAGGAGCAGGAGGAGGTGGAGCAGGAGGAAGAGGAGGGGACAGCATGCTGTGTCTGGGGTATTCCCAGGACAGGAGAGCGCTGAGGCTCAGGTGCTCCAGTTAGCACAGAGCACACAACCAGCTGTACAGGGCCAGTTAGCACAGAGCACACATCCAGCTGTACAGGGCTGTGACGATGTGTGGACATGCTGACCATGATCACACTGCCCGGCAGATTGTGAAGAGTCGCAGCTCCAGCTGAGGAAGGAGTGCTGTTTGACTTTGTAAATAAATGAAAATCAAGTTCAGCATTTTTTTCATTGCCTCTTCCCCCCCCCGGCTGTGCCCTTTCATCCCTCTTTCTTCTCCTTTCTCCTCTCTCCTGTCCTCTCCTTTCTTCTCTCTTTCCTCTCTCGTCCACCCCCATCATGTCTCTGACAAAAAAAAGAAGGTAGGAGCTTTCATGTCACAAAGAATCTAGGACTCTGTCTCCCTGACAACGGTCACCAAGCAACGTTCATCCACAGCCTCCCCCCACCGCCCAATCCCCATACACACCCACATATACATACAAACATGCATTTGTACACTTCTCATCCTCCCTGTGTTCATGTAGTGAGGAGTCCAGGATAATTTACACTCTTCCGATAGAAGAATTTACTATGAAAAATGCATTAAATGCACCTAGACAGTACTGTAGTGAGTGTAAAGAACAGCTGGAATTGCCCAGCGTAACATAAAGAGAAATGTAGATTAACTGCTTGGCTTCAAGACCACAGTATAAAATAAAATAAAAACAGCTGTGTTTGAGCACTGCAGCATGAATGGCTAAATATCTGCACAGTGGGATTGTAAACAGGGTAAAACAGGGCGGTGCAGCACTAACAGTAGCACAGCTCTGTAAAACAGGGCGGTGCAGCACTGTGACAGTAGTACAGCTCTGTAAAACAGGGCGGTGCAGCACTAACAGTAGTACAGCTCTGTAAAACAGGGCAGTGCAGCACTAACAGTAGTACAGCACTGTAAAACAGGGCGGTGCAGCAATAACAGTAGTACAGCTCTGTAAAACAGGGCATTGCAGCACTAACAGTAGTACAGCACTGTAAAACAGGGCGGTGCAGCACTGTGACAGTAGTACAGCTCTGTAAAACAGGGCGGTGCAGCACTAACAGTAGTACAGCTCTGTAAAACAGGGCGGTGCAGCAATAACAGTAGTACAGCACTGTAAAACAGGGCGGTGCAGCACTGTAACAGTACAGCTCTGTAAAACAGGGCGGTGCAGCACTGTGACAGTAGTACAGCTCTGTAAAACAGGGCGGTGCAGCACTAACAGTAGTACAGCTCTGTAAAACAGGGCGGTGCAGCAATAACAGTAGTACAGCTCTGTAAAACAGGGCAGTGCAGCACTAACAGTAGTACAGCTCTGTAAAACAGGGCAGTGCAGCACTGTAACAGTAGTACAGCTCTGTAAAACAGGGCGGTACAGCTCTGTAAAACAGGGCGGTGCAGCACTGTAACAGTAGTACAGCTCCATAAAACAGGGCGGTGCAGCACTGTAACAGTAGTACAGCTCTGTAAAACAGGGCAGTGCAGCACTAACAGTAGTGCAGCTCTGTAAAACAGGGCGGTGCAGCACTAACAGTAGTACAGCTCTGTAAAACAGGGCGGTGCAGCTCTGTAACAGTAGTGCAGCTCTGTAAAACAGGGCGGTGCAGCTCTGTAAAACAGGGCGGTGCAGCTCTGTAAAACAGGGCGGTGCAGCACTGTTCCACGGAGAAGAGCACATCCAAAAGGGCACAGCCACAGTGAAGCAGACTGTACCTGGCCCGTACAGCGCCATGGTGATATAACTACAGTAACTATAGTAACCACTTGCATAAGAGCTCTTCAGGAGCACTATGGTCTGAAGGAGGCACCCGAACGCACATCGCCACCGCCATCTCCCTCGCTACGCTCTCCTCCAGCTCACGAGCCTCAGGGTTTCTGCCAAAACTGCTTTCCACAGGGCTTCTGCTTTTCTGTGCCTCGTCCAATCAAACGTTCCCCTGTGCACTCTGTATATTAATGACCGATAAAATAATGTGTGTCCAGCATTATCACTTTCTTTGTTTTACTGCATGTGTGGGAATACTGGCTTTTTCAATTTATCCAATGTGTATGTCACGCACTAGCACACGCATGCACTGTCACACACGAGCACGCACGCACAATCAAACACATGCACTCACTTTCACACACAAGTGAGCGCATGCACACACACACTCATAAAGCACATGTGTATATGCTCTCATGCACGAGCACAGGTGCACGCACAAGCGCACACGTGCACAATCGAACGCACAGCACTTTCACACACAGGCGCACACGTGCACAACCGAACGCACAGCACTTTCACACACAGGCGCACACGTGCACAACCGAACGCACAGCACTTTCACACACAGGCGCACACGTGCACAATCGAACGCACAGCACTTTCACACACAGGCGCACACGTGCACAATCGTACGCACAGCACTTTCACACGCAAGCGCACACGTGCACAATCGTACGCACAGCACTTTCACACACAGGCGCACACGTGCACAACCGAACGCACAGCACTTTCACACACAGGCGCACACGTGCACAACCGAACGCACAGCACTTTCACACACAGGCGCACACGTGCACAATCGTACGCACAGCACTTTCACACACAAGCGCACACGTGCACAACCGAACGCACAGCACTTTCACACACAGGCGCACACGTGCACAATCGTACGCACAGCACTTTCACACACAGGCGCACACGTGCACAACCGAACGCACAGCACTTTCACACACAGGCGCACACGTGCACAATCGTACGCACAGCACTTTCACACGCAAGCGCACACGTGCACAATCGTACGCACAACACTTTCACACACAGGCGCACACGTGCACAACCGAACGCACAGCACTTTCACACACAGGCGCACACGTGCACAATCGTACGCACAGCACTTTCACACACAAGCGCACACGTGCACACACACCCAAGAAGTAAAGAAAACATACTTTGCGGAAATTTCAAACAAAATGAATTTTAATTGGTCCTCCAGATGAAAGGGTGTGGCAAGTGACCAATGGCGTTCCACCGTGACAGCACAGTCACCACGCGGCGCGGTATCTACATGTTTATACTCGTAATAAAAATGATGAGATGACAACAGCTGACGAACCATGCTGTGACCCCCCTCCCCCCACCCCCCCCCACACAAGCATTTCCCTCCAGCATTTTTCTCCTTGTACATTACAGCTGTTTTATTATTTCACAAGCCGCCCACCCCCCCCCACCCAAAAAAAAGATAAAAAAGAAGACATTCCTTATTACAAGATGTCATATCAGTAAGTATTTCTTTACATTGAGTTGCCAGTGTGTGACATCACTTCCTGGTTCATACAGTAGAGCTCATTGGTGGCTGCTGAGCCGAAAATTGAGGAGGCAGAAAACTTTGCCTTAAAGCGATTATTGGTCTCCACCTGTTTTCCATCATTTTCATTTTGATTAACAAGTTTGCCCATGATCTGAATAATCCATTGGCAGGTGAACACACAGATTCTCTCCTCACGTCATGTTAGGGAGACTGAATGATAAATGGCAGTGTAGTATAATGGGGAAAGGAGCTGGTCTCGCAACCTAAAGGTCACAGGTTCGATTCCCCGCTTGGACACTGCCGTCGTACCCTTGAGCAAGGCACTTAAGCTGCATTGCTTCAGTACATATCCAGCTGTGTAAATGGATGCAGTGTAAATGCTGTGTAAAAAGTTGTGCAAGTTGCTCTGGATAAGAGCGTCTGCTAATAGCCTGTAATGTAATGGCAACTCAAGGAAGAGGACTGCAAGTCGAGACCAACAGTCAGTTAAAGGGGAAGTTTTCTGTTTTGTACTCCCCAGCTGACACCGGCAGAGACAGCCTCAGTGTGCTTCATACAGCCCCACATCAGGCCTAGTCATCCGCAGGAAAATGACCAGCCTAATTATGCATTCTTATCTGTTTTTTTTTTTGTGTGTTTGTTTTGTATCTTAGCATTTAACAACTTTTTGAGAGGGCGAGGTTGTTTTATCCTCCACAAACTCCACACTGAAAAGCCCAGGCCTGGGATTCGAACCCACAACCACCCTTGAGGAAACAGTGCTGTTCGCTCACTCCGGTTCACCTCAACAACCAGCATCATGCACCCCCACCATTATGACATCATGATGATGTCATCACCTCATGCTTGGCCTTCGCCCAGCGCCCGACTCCCTGGAGCTTCAGGAAGCGCTCGCCAGCCGTGAAGCGAAACGCAGCTTTATTAGGCTCACCCCGTACGAACCCTCTCACCCTAACCCTAACCCTAACCCCGTACAAACCCTCTCACCCCAACCCTAACCCTAACCCCGTACGAACCCTCTCACCCTAACCCTAACCCTAACCCCATACAAACCCTCTCACCCCAACCCTAACCCTAACCCCGTACGAACCCTCTCACCCTAACCCTAACCCTAACCCCATACGAACCCTCTCACCCTAACCCTAACCCCGTACGAACCCTCTCACCCTAACCCTAACCCTAACCCCATACGAACCCTCTCACCCTAACCCTAACCCTAACCCCATACGAACCCTCTCACCCTAACCCTAACCCTAACCCCGTACGAACCCTCTCACCCTAACCCTAACCCTAACCCCATACGAACCCTCTCACCCTAACCCTAACCCCGTACGAACCCTCTCAGGGTCAGAAACGCGCCTTCGCGTCCCGTCCAGGGAGCCGGACGCCGAGGGCAACGCGCATTCGCTGGAAAAAATAAAATAAAATAATAATCAAATCCGCAAACCCCCTGCTGAGGGGGTCCCCAAACCCCCTACTGAGGGGGACCCCAAACCCCCTACTGAGGGGTCCCCAAACCCCCTGCTGAGGGGGTCCCCAAACCCCCTACTGAGGGGTCCCCAAACCCCCTACTGAGGGGGACCCCAAACCCCCTACTGAGGGGTCCCCAAACCCCCTACTGAGGGGTCCCCAAACCTGCTTCTGGAGGGTTACTGGGAACAGGAACCCAATTCTGACCCAATAAACCAGGGACACTGTGTAAGAATGTGTTCGCTAAGAATACTTGTGTAAATACTTTGAGGTAACTCAAGCATATTATTATTATTATTATTTTATTATTATTATTATTATTATTATTATTCATCATTTCTTTCCACTTTTCTCCCTCGTCATCTTCCCTCGCTCATTGTGTCTTCCTTTGTTCATTCTGCATGCTGACACACTCTCCTTTCTCACACTCATTTCCTGTTCTCTCTTTCTCTCTCTCTCTCCCTTTGTCTGTCTGTCTCTCTCTCTCTCTCTCTCTTTCTCTCTCCTTATCCCTCACCTTCCCCTTCACACTCTCTCTCCCTCTGTCTCTCCCTCTCTCACCCACTCCCTCCCTCCCTCTTTTTCTCTTTTTTCTTTTTCACCCCCCCCCCCACCCCCCCTCTCTCTCCCTCCCTCTCTCTCCCTCTGTCACAGAGCTCCGAGATCGTGGCAGGAGCGTGATTTCTGCCTGCAGAACCTGCCCCCCTCCCGCTCCCGCTCCCTCTCCCTGGGGTAGCGGGGCACCAGGCTGGAGAGGAACCGTTTGGCCTTGGTGGTGAGGCTCTCCCTGCGGTCGTCCACGGGGCCCCCCCCAGCCCCCCCGGGCCCCCAGGCCTGGCCCCGAGCGGCCCTCACCGCCCCCTCCAGCAGCTCCGAGGTGCGGTGGTCCAGCGAGGCGGAGAGCTCCAGGTACTGGCAGTCAAACAGCACCGCGCTGGAGTGGGCCTCTGAGAGGGAGGGGGGGGGGGGTGGGGGAGGGAGAGGAGAGAGAGGGAGGAGAGAAGGAGGGGGGGGGCGAGGAGGGGAGAGAGAGAGAGAGAGGGGAGGGGGGAGAACATTTTGTCACCAAATTCACAAAACAATTCACAAAACTTGAATCACAGAAAATGTGAATTTTCCGGAGAGAGGAAAGGTGCTGCCAAAGAGACAGAATGGGGCGGAGGGAGGGAGTGAGTTCTGAGAGAGAAAGAAACAGAAGAGAAAAACTAAAGAAATGATGATGCTTTTAAAACGTTGCTTTAAAGCCTCTCGGCTCAGTATTCGATTCTTCAGAGTGGGCTGTCTGTCTGTTTCACTTACCGCACGGAGAGGAGAGCAGCCACCAACTTCAAATCAACAGAGAAGGGCGAAGTGACTAAGCTTCTGTACGAATGCTAGCCAAGTCTATAAAACTGAATTCCCGTTGCTTAGTGACCAAGAAACTTCATCTTGCAGAAGATTGCACTTTACTGTCCATTTTATTTTTAAAAGAATCTTTTGCCATGCATTTTTCGAAGTCTACTGGGATATCTGTTGATGGATGCATGTTCTGAAGGCGACTTTGGAACTCAAACCCGTGTTATATCATGAACACCGAGGGAGGTGTCCAGCACCATGCCTAATGACACCCCCTAACTGCCAATATTCATGCCAATATGGCTTCGCGTGTCATATCGCACTTTAATCTTATTCTACAAAAAAAAAGATCTTGCGCCAACAGTATGTCACCCTCTGTGCCACTGATGCAGCAGAACCTTGCTGTGCTGGAACAGTGCTGTCATAGCTGGGCCCCGCACCGTCAGATGTGATGCAGTTTTTTTTACTCAGTACATTCAGTCGTAACATTACATTAAATTATCGCTTAGCAGGCACTCTTTCCCCGAGCGACTCACACAAGTGAAGAACATCAGCGTCAGTCTCAGAAACTAAAATGTGCCACATCACCAAGAAGGCACAGAAGGGCAGAATATATTATCAGTAAGTCGAAAGTTAGCTGGACAAATCCCAACAATTAGTATCGAAAACCACAGTAAATGCCAGTGCACAGCCAGACTATCCTTACACAGTTATACCAATGAAATAAGTACCCCAAAAAGAAATCCAGAAAGGAAGAAAAATACTTTTGTTTCTGGTACCATTTCCTCTATAAACTCAGTGATTCTGGTATCACTCAAAAACTCCCTTCGCCCCGGTGCCTATAAATCTTTGGGAAATGATTAACTGGCTTTATTGCTAAAGTCAGTGTAGCCATCACTCTTGATGTGCATCAATGTGTCTCCCTCAGATGATCTGTTCTTGGCGAATACGCTGTCTTTTATATTTCATCATTTCTTACAACAGTAATGGGACTGCAGTCAAGTCAAGGTCTTGGATTTCAGAAAAAGCCAACTTAATGTTCTCTTTATTTCTTCTCGTTCTACATCTATCTTCTGTACGCTACTCCGACAGTTTTCAGCCAGAACGACCAAAATCTGACCAGCAGCTTCACCCAGAATGGGATTGCGATGCCTGTGCTTTTTTTTGTCAATAGCTCAAATATTTGTTTTCATAATTGTATAATTTTTTTATTTAAAATACAAATTTTATATTTTTAAAAATTCCCAACTGATAAAAACCAAAGGAAACTGCACACTTGCAGCTGCTCCTTGTGTGGATAAGTAGGAAAAAACAATATGAGTAAACTTTAATTACTGAGACCGCACTTTGGGCTGCAAGCTTCTGTTATCACTTTGTTTTATTTTTTTATTTTTTTTTAGCACCAACGGTCAGACGCAGTATCGAAATGTAGTTCAGAAACCACAGGCCTCGGCGTCGTTTACATTCTCCTTCTCTGAGGCTGCTCCGAGGTTTCACGTTTCAACTGCCGAACGCGCTAACCACGCTCGTTAGCGCTGCGGCACGATGCTCGTGAGCTCCAATCACGGTGAGCAAAGGTAAGCAGCCTTTCAGGCCCAATTACGTTCGCTTCAGGAAGCATTCGGTAAACAGCTGAAGAGGAGTCGCCAGCAAAGCTCTCCAGCGCTGGGAGACGAGCCCTGAGAAAGGAACTGCAGGTGTGCGGAGCAGTTACCCAACAGGCCGGTCTCAGCACAAACCGCACCCTAGCCAGCGTCCGGACGAGTTTAATATTCAGCGCAGTGCGCTCTGCCATTTTGCGGGTGTCTACCCATTCCGCGTTCCGCACTGTCACTGCTGATATCGCTCCAGTGGCGGACCCCATCTCCATTCAGCGCCAGCTCTGCTTCCTGCATCGCTTTGTGTGATGATAACTTCGCCGTACATGTTAAAAATCTGCATCGGCTGAGTTCCTGCTACACTCACAGCTGCCTGTCTTTAGCAAAACAGAGCTCTGAAGAGGGACTCAAAAACACACACACACTCACAAACATGCACACACACACACACACATACACACGCACACACACACTCACACACACAAACGCACCTACTAACACACACACACACATGCACACTCACACACAAATACACATGCACACCCACACACACACACATGCACACTCACACACAAATACACACACACAAACGCACCTACTCACACACACACACACACGTGCACACACACACACACACACACATGCACGGACAGGCACACACACACATACACACGCACACACACACTCACACACACACAAACGCACCTACTCACACATGCACAGGTACACACACGCACACACACACACTGGGGCTCCATGGTAACATAGAGCCCAGAGGAAATGACAGAGAGAGTGGAGGAGAGAGGGAGAGAGGGAGGGAGAGGGAGAGAGAGATGCAGGGAGGGAGAGAGAGCGAAAGAGAGACAAGGTGGGAGAGAGAGAGAAAGAGAGATAGGGAGAGAGAGGGAGAGAGCGAAAGAGAGGCAGGAAGGGAGAGAGAGAGAACGAAAGAGAAGAGAACAGACATTTGCAGAGGCAGTCGCACTAATTAGCAGTAATTAGAAGTGCGTTCCTTAATTGCAACTAAAACAGTCTAAAACTAAAACAGGCAGAAGCTGAGGAAGAGGCAGCTCTGTCCTTCCTCTCAGGCGGGGCCTTAAGGGGGGGAGGGGGGGTTGGGGGGGGGGGCATGTCTCAGCCCTTTGGACCGTATAGCCTGCATGTCCCTTCCAGAATGTATCAATTCAAAAAATCAGCAATTTTGAAAAAAAAAAGTAATAATAATAATTTTGCAGCATAACGTTAAATTTTCTTCACTGTATTGTGGCTCATATGCAAATTATACTTACATACGCATACACCTACATAAAACAAATAACTAATTCAAAAACTAAAAGTTTTTTTCCACACAATGTGATTTTAGCAGCAGGTCGTGATACGTTTGAATCAGTACTCAGACGCTGGAACGGTTTGAAGAATAAGCTCTCCATCAAGCCCCTGAATGCAGCACCAAACCCCTGAATACACCATCAAACCCCTGAATACGGCACCAAACCACTGAATACAGCACCAAAACCCTGAATACACCATCAAACCACTGAATAGGGGGAACACTCCCCTGAATGTAGCGATCGCACCACCAAACCCCTGAATACGGGGAACACTCCCCTGAATGTAGCGATCACACCACCAAAACCCCTGAATACGGGGAACACTCCATCAAACACCTGAATGCTGCGAAACTGAAGTGAGCTTAAAAAACGCAGCCCAGTTTTGGCTGCTTGGGATGAACTGTACCTACCCTCAGTGCTGACCTCCCTCGTCCTGACCAGGTCGCTCTTGTTGCCCACGAGGATGATGGGAGTTTGAGGCTGGGTCTCCCTCAGGAGGAGGCGGAGCTGAGCGGTTCGGTGAAAACTTCGCCTGTCCGTCACCGAGAACACCAGGACGCACACCTCGCACCGCAAGGCCGACAGGTCCTGAGAGAGAGAGAGAGAGAGAGAGAGAGAGAGATGTAGTTAATTGTTGGAGGGAGTCCTATCAGAATTCCTATCATTGGTTTCTCCCACCCAATCATAAGTGGCCATGATCATACCACCCATTTATTCCATCCAATCATATATACCGATAATCATACCACCAGATCCTTCCATCCAATCGATCTCAAACACCTGGTTATATTACGCTCCTGCTCTGGCTAGCTGTGCATCATCTGTGTTAGCCTGCCTCAGAGAAAACTAACAGTGCTGTGCGTTAGCCACGTTAGCCTGCCTCGCAGAAAACTAACAGTGCTGTGCGTTAGCCATGTTAGCCTGCCTCACAGACAAATAACAGCGCTGTGCGTTAGCCACGTTAGCCTGCCTCACAGAAAACTAACAGTGCTGTGCGTTAGCCATGTTAGCCTGCCTCACAGAAAACTAACAGTGCTGTGCGTTAGCATGTTAGCCTGCCTCACAGAAAACTAACAGTGCTGTGCGTTAGCCACGTTAGCCTGCCTCACAGAAAACTAACAGTGCTGTGCGTTAGCCATGTTAGCCTGCCTCACAGAAAAATAACAGCGCTGTGCGTTAGCCACGTTAGCCTGCCTCACAGAAAACTAACATCACAGTAGGATCATAAATAGTACTCAAGTCCTTTTTAAGAGCCTGCAAATGCGCACATACATACAATGCACAAACGATGCACAAACACTCACAGACACACTGACACTCACAGGCACACTAACGCTCACAGATGCTAGATGACACAAATTGTCACTGACCAAAAATAGGACTGGTGGCAGAAAGAAAAAGGCACTTTTGGCACAGTCTGGAACGACTCGACCCTGTCGCTGATTTAATCAAATGCGCTAACAACCGCTTCGGCTGTCGAGGGGGGACGTTCTCGGCGCGGTGGCGGCAACAGAAATAGAAAAATGAGTCAGACAGAGCGAGAAACGTCGTCTCCGAACGCGCGAATCCCGAAGATGGAGAAAGCTGGCGATGGCTGCGGCGTGCGGGCTAGCTCGGGCTCGCACTGGAGGGGAGAGCTGCGGCCACCCGCTCATTGGATCTGCCGAGTCACATGTCTGCGTGTTCTCACTGCTGCAGATCCACAGAAACTGAATCAGAAAACACAACGCTGTGTCTGTCCTGAACGCGAATCGGAACCGATGATGGGGGGTTTTTTTGGGGGTTTTTTTGGGTCTGCACTGGGTGAGTGTAACGCTAAAAGTTAAACTGTGAATTGTAAATTATGCTGAGTGAGTATAGGAGCCAGTGTTCGGTCAGAATTTAGGCAATATTGGGTCAGAATTTAGGCAATATTGGGTCAGTAGTTAGTCAGTATTGGGTCAGTATTCAGTCAGTATCAGGTCAGTATTTTAGCTGAAGTGTCAGATACTAGAGCAAGGAGGGAGGGTGTGATAGTGTTGTAGTGATAATGATGGTACAGACTATGATAATGCGTTTGTGCTTACTCAGTATTTATGTCACACTTAAAATAATGTGTGTATTCCTAAAGCCTTCGTACACAACACCTTAATTACCACTGCAATTACACCTTTATTAGCCACTTATAAGCTTGTGTGCTGGATATTTTGTCAGGGGGTTAATTCTGAGCCGAGTAACGATATGTCACATGATTCCAGAGGCAGTCATACAGGACAGCATGTGATTGGCTGTGCCCTAAGGAAGTCCAGGCAGCTCTTGATTGGCTGTGGCCATAAGCGGCTGTGCCCTAAGTAAGTCAGGGCAACACGTGATTGGCTGTGGCCATGCCTAGAGAGGTCAGGTGGTTCCTGTAAGAGTAGTGTTGTTGGTGGTTTAAGATTTTAACATGATTTAACTATTTTCTTCCCCCAAGAAGAGAATACATTGTGTGCCATTTGAACTTAGAAGTCAGGGAAAGAAAGAGCCAGAAACAACAAAGAAAGAAACAACGGGAGAAAGAAAGAAAGAAAGAAAGAAAGAACAAACAAGCAAACAAACACAGCAAAATGACTTTGGTTAAATCAACTCCTGCTGGGCCAGTGTATACTCCATTACCCAGAGTGCTCTCTCAGTGCTGCTCATGCCCTGAAGCTTTTTGCTGTGTAGGAGCACCAGAAAGAAAAAAAAATCCAATTAAAAAAAAAAAAAAATGAACTGTGTTCCATTTTTAGGTTTTCTAGCACTGTCTTGTCACTGTTGTCTGCCTGCTGTCGCCGTGCCAACAATTTTATTTATGCATTTATTTGAAAAATGTATTTTTTTTCAGAGATGCGCATGGGTGTAGCCGCGGTACTGGCTCCTGCATGCGGACAGCCGCAGGGTTCGGTGCCCTTCGCCCGAACTCAGCGCTTCCTCGATCAATAAAAAAATTTTTTTGAAAAGATTATGGCACCGCTAACTCCTCTCCCGGGGTGTCTGGGGCGTGAACCGGTGGCTGATTTTGCTGTGGACAGGGGGGAGGGCCTCGGAGTCCAAGCAGGAGGAGACGCGTTTCGATGGAAAGAACAGAAATGCTGGGAGGCGGAGGAAGACGAGCAAAGAGGCGGGGCCTAGCTCACCTGTCTCCAGTTGTCGTAGATGATGATGGTGCTCTCTTCATCGTCCACGGTGACCGTGCGAACGTAGCCCTCTCCTGAGACAAACACGTACCCATCAGCCCCTGATGTAAAAAACACACACGCACACACACACACACTCATACATACACAGATGCACACACACACATACACACACAGTCTCTCTCTCTCACACACACACACACACACACACTCATACATACACAGATGCACACACACACATACACACACAGTCTCTCTCTCTCTCACACACACACACACACTCATACATACACAGATGCACACACACACATACACACACAGTCTCTCTCTCTCTCTCACACACACACACACACACTCAAACATACACAGATGCACACACACACACACAGTCTCTCACTCTCTCTCTCTCACACACACACACACACAGACTCTATCTCTCTCACACGTACACACACAAACACACAGACTCTCTCTCTCATGTACACAATACCCTCAGAGTCGATGGATGCGGTCCTGTCGAACTCCCCAGCGAGGGCGATGGCGAGGGAAGACTTTCCCACCCCGTTCTGCCCCAGCAGGGCAATGCGAAGGGGCCCCTCTTGCCCCGTGGGCAAAACCGCCTCCTCCCCGGCAGGGCTGAAGCTGATTGGAGAAGGGGAGGCCCCACTCAGCCCCGGCGTCCAATCACAATCCTCATTAACAGCTTCCTCCCGTCTGAGCTGGTGTTTGATTGGCAGAGGGGTACTTCCTCTACGTTGGGGTGGGGCACTGGAGAGGGTCATACTTTCACTCTGAAAGAAACACAAATTTATGCTCACTGTCAAGCAGACCAAAGTGTATTAAGATTGCACAGAGAAATGGTTAATGCACAGTAAGATATAAAAATCAAACAATTTTCTTACACAATCTTGCTCAATTCTGATTGGTTAATAGGCATGTGCATTGTTCGTGTATACTGCACAGTAGAAATCTTCTCTCTTCAAAAACAGGTTTTGTATGAAGGCCTCCACACATATAGGCTGTTTAAACCAGGATCCCTGGTACTTCTCCACCACACCTACTTCTGATTTGTCAAAATGTGATTCAAAATTCTGAGACAAACACACCGGGCAGCTCATCCACTCATCTGCTACACGACTGAAATGACTTTTTTAGACAGAAATTTGTCGCCCGACGTGCGGCTGAGCCTGTTCGATTCCCACCCTAATTTGGAACGGCCAACTGTCTGCAGTTGCAGCCGCGTTCATGCGCGATCCCCACTGCCGATTCGGGAGAGCGCAGACATCCGCGCTTCTCCGAAACGCGTGGCGTCACCAGCTGCTCTTCTCACACCACGGCTCGCCGCTAAGCTCACAATGGGGAATTCGTAAGAGAGTGGTGGAAAGACTTTTCACATTCGGTACAGTCCTGGGGACGCCCGAACGACCAGCGGGGGGCGCTAGATAGCGATGAAACGTGGACCACTATCTGGCTGTGCCCTTGCACACCCTGAGCGATGTGATCACCTGTGGAGCCGCCACCCACAGTCGGCACTGGGAAATCACATTTTAAGATGGCTGTTCAGCAAGACCGGGAAATCACATTTTAAGATGGCTGTTCAGAAAGACCGGGAAATCGCATTTTAAGATGGCTGTTCAGAAAGACTGGGAAATCTCATTTTAAGATGGCTGTTCAGAAAGACTGGGAAATCTCATTTTAAGATGGCTGTTCAGAAAGACGAGGAAATCGCATTTTAAGATGGTTTTTCAGAAAGACTTTGCTGGACTCATTTGCCCAACAGCAATTACTGGAAGAATGGATCTGGCTTCTGTGTCTATCCTTTTTTAAGTGTTGGGTCTTAAATGCTACTATTTTCTCATCTCCTTTTATAGATTTTTTTTTGTGTTTTAATTTTACTGTGCTTTGTTCTTCTCTTCGTTTTATTAGTGCCTTTCGTGTATTGCTTTTTTATTTGCTGTTCATTCTTCCCTTTTATGCTGCTTTGATTGTATCCCTTGTGTTGTCATTTTAAGCCTCATTTTTATCTGCTTAGGAAAGCATGTTGAAATGTAAATGTATTATTATTATTATTATTATTATTATTATAAATATTGTCTCATACTCTTACAAATCCCCTGGTTTTGGTCATGTAGTAATGTACCAACTTGCAAAGCAATGACACTCTGACTATAAAGTATTTCTGTGACTTAACTAGCTCGCAAGGTCATCAGACATTTCATGCAGTACCACACACTTCACCTTTAATGTATCGCTTGCTTACTTATTTGGTTAGCAGGAAACAAAAAAAAATAACTAACTAACTAGCTAGCTGATGCACATTGTGTGGTAATAACTAACTAGAGCTAATTTGGTAATAACTAACTAGTGCTAACTAGCTATCGTTACTCATCTAACATTTAGCTCATCTGCTCACTATATCCACAAATTCCTGCAAAATCATATTGGTCATTTGAGATGGCTCATTTGAACTAGACCATCCAACTAAAGCTAACTAGATTGGCCAGACGTCCAGTTTTCAACTGGAATGTCCGGATTTCAAATTATTTGTACAGGACCGGTTTGTGGTCCCTACTGGTCAATGAAATGTACCAGTAAGTCTGTAGTGTGATCAATGACTCCCTGACCCAACTTCAGTTCTGAAGGGATCACACCATTCTCCTCCCCACCACCATCTGAATCTGGCAACCCTAATGCTATCTCCCTACAATAAAGTACATAGCTAGTTTGCTAACTTATTTTGTCAGTATATGTACACTGACCGCACACTACAGTACATTAACACTACCCGAAGAGAGACAATTAATACAGAATATACACACTAACTGCACACTACAGTACATTAACACTACCCAGAGAGAGACAATTAATACAAACTATACATACTGACTGAACACTACAGTACATTAACACTACATTGGGAGAATTTAGTTATGTAATTGTTTGGGATTTCTCATTTGTTCTCTGGCATCAAAGTGCAATGCCAATAAAGCACTGTGAAAGAAAGGAAGACTGAAATGGAGAGGGTTGAGATGAGAGAGAGAGAGAGCAAGAGAGAGGGGGGTTAATATGGTATGATCTCTTTAACAATACAGTACAGTCACAGTTCACAGATAGAGAGACAGAGAGAGGGTTAACACAGTATGATCTCTCTAACTCTACAGTGCAGTCACATTTCACAGATAGAGAGGGAGACAGAGAAAGAGAGAGATGAGAAAGCTGTCAGCAGCGATTAAAAGGAGTTAATTAATGAATTAGAGTGTGCCTAGACAGAAAGGAGGGAGAGAAGGAAGAAATCTCTGTTCAGTGCATGTCAGTTTAACTATTAGGAAAACAGTGGTCTGATTAGCGTTGCAAACCATCACTCATTGTGATTGTTAACAATTAAATACCTCAATTACTACACTGGTAACATCTGCGCCAGTGTCACCGCTGCTCCGGCCATAATGAATGATGAATCGAGGCGTATAAACGTAGCCATGGCCTATAATTCCTATCTTAACCACAAATGTGTCCGAAGCCATAATCATAACCATGAGAATTAGCGTGGGCTTCAACTGTGCTGCGCGCATGGAATCTATCAACTCCGGGGGACGTGATGGAAGGCGGAAGATGTCTGATGTTAAAATAATGTTTTTTTTTTTTGTTTTTTTCCCCCCGGAATGCACTCAATTTACATGTAAACATAAACTGCACACATATCCAATAGTAGGTCCTTTTTTGCTAATAATGATTTCTAATTTTTATATTTATTCATTGTGCATAGTTTTTTTTTTTTTGATTTGCAAATTAAACTTTAAGAGTTTTTGTTTTCAATCCGTTCTTAAATAAATTTTCATTTCACCTTTCTTTAAACATTGTGACATTTAAACATTTTAAACAATCATAATCTAATTTATATTTTACTGAAAATGGTAAGCACTACTGACATTCTTCTTATTATTATTATTAGTATTATTATAGAAGCGGACAGTTTGTACTTCTTCGACGTTGCCCTACGTTGCGTTGGAGAGGTGTGTTTGGGTGGCTATACAAACGACTGTATCAAAAGAACGCACGACGTCTCAATTACACCTTCCGTGAAACAATTTTTAAAAAATCAATTACAATCATTTGCGTTAACTAAGTGTTACCGCGTGCCACTTACGCAGCGCTTCAACGACGCTCGTTTGGCTATCCTGCTGTAAGAAGGCGATAGGCATTTAATCACATGCAGCCACTATTTAACGAACAGATTTTGTTACATTCTCTCCTAATGACCCATATTGTAAAGGTGTGCTGCCACGCGACCCTCTTCCATTCCCCTACCTGCTACCTGCCTCTGCTCCTCCGGGCGTGGGTATGCTCGCGCGTGATTTTCTTTGTGT